>NC_072779.1:34904819-35064819 GCF_022539595.1 Amphiprion ocellaris | reverse complement strand
GTCAAGCTGCCTGTGCGCCCTGCAGTCCTACCTCCCCAAACCTCAAAAGAAAACGCCTGTTTAACCTCCGGAAAACGGCCCAGCCGGAACCGCTGGAGGATCCTGCTCTGTCCTGCCCACCGGTTCGTCCTGTTCTCCCCCGCCTAAAGCAGACCGGCTCCCTCCCAACCACTGCTACTGCCACTGCCTGCCGTCAGCTCCCTTCATCCAGCGGCTGCGCCTCTGGACCACTGAATCCCAGGACCAGCCGCCACCCTACACTCGTTCCAGCCCATAGCGAGTCAGTTCAGTTTCCCCCCTCTTTAGGTTCTCCCAGTGAGTCACACCCCCTTAGTTCAAGTTAGTGCTCATTTCCCCGAATTGTTCTGTTGATTTATTTTGTAACAAATCCTGTAACTGTAATTAGATCAGCTTAAAAAATCACTAATTCAAGTATCTTAATGATTAATAATGTTAAATCAGTTGTTAACTGTTATTCTACAGATTTTCTCAGTTATGTTGACATACAGATAATTCAATTCAATTCAGTTCAATTTTATTTATATAGCGCCAATTACAGTCAAATTGTCTCGAGACGCTTTGCAACAGTGGTAAAACAGTGGTAAATACAATAAAAGCAGTAATTTACATAAAGACTGTAAAATAAAATTAAAAATTAAAAAACACTAAAAAAAAAAAAACAGGCCCAAACTGTAAATAAGGTCATAAAAATATCAGTATTTGTATAAGCAGTCATTTGTTCTTTTACTGTAGAATTTGCTTAAAACAAAACAACAAAACACTGAATTTAAATCACAATAATCTATTATTTTACAGACATTTGCTGTCATTTTAACATCTATTAAACATTGTAGTGTTCCAGTATTTTTAATGCAGTTTTTCTGGTACTCTTACTGCCAGTTATTTTTTATTTTATTTTATTTTTTTACATTTTAATTCACATTTTCAGGAGGATAATTTGTTCCTGCTGACTGTAAAAAAAAAATCAGCATTTATTCTTCCCATTTTAAACCCACCAGATAATAACAGTGACCCTGACTGCTGCTCCTCAGACGTCCACCTGGGGTCGCTGTGGTAAAAGACATCAGACAGCAGCAGCTTCTGAGCTTTAAGCAGTTTCTTTTTGTCATTGTGTCTCATTTTTGCCATTTTATTTCTCGTTTTTGTAGTTTTGTGTCTTGTGTTTGTCATTTTGTATCTAGTTTTTGTCATTTTATGTCTAGTTTGTGTCATTTCATGTCGTTTTTCTCATTTTGTGTCTAGTTTTTGTCATTTTATGTCTAGTTTTTGTCATTTTATGTCGTTTTTCTCATTTTGTGTCTAGTTTTTGTCATTTTATGTCTAGTTTTTGTCATTTTATGTCTAGTTTTTGTCACTTTATGTCATTTTATGTCGTTTTTCTCATTTTGTGTCTAGTTTTTGTCATTTTATGTCTAGTTTTTGTCATTTTATGTCTAGTTTTTGTCATTTTGTGTCTAGTCTTTGCAGACCAGTGTTGGAGGTAAACGTGGTAAACCTCATGTTCAGACTTTGTGCTGTCTGCATGGGAAGCTACTTTAACCTATATTTTCCATGAAGGCGGGGATTTGAGGCTTCTTCTTAATGTGGTGTGAGATTAGTTTGGGCAGCGTGGGACGGAGCCGCAGAGCAGCTGTCAGTAACACTGAAAGATGCCTCACTTCAAACGTGATGACTTTATTCATGTCCTTGTACGGCTAGAAATGGTCAGAGCAGACTGTGGATCAGCTCTTTGGGAAAACGTAGGAAATGTCCTTATTAGTGTACAGAGGTTCTAGTAAACGGTGCTTTGGAGAACCGTCGTCTGTGATCAGATTGATCCAGTGTGTTGCTCCTTCGCTTCCTTTTAGTCCAAAACCCATGGAGTTATTATTCGTTTGAAATTGCAGTTTTGAAGGCCCAAAAACACTCGAAAATGCATGGAAATTTACACATATCAGATATCAGGACCGGTGAAAAATGTGATATTCTAGGGGAGAATGTGTGACCTACTGCTATGGAATTTGGTTTGTGTAAGTACGTCGTCAAGACGCACAAAAATGTAATTGACACCCATGCCCAAAACACAACAGGAAGTCGGCCGGTTTGAATTATGTGCCATATTTTGGACGATTTTGGGTCGTTTTTGCACATTTTCAAAGCTATAAATTCAAACAGGGTAACCCTGATGGAGTTGAAATTTGGTCAGGATGTACAGCAAGCACGGATGATCAAAAGTTATCAAAATGCTCTGCAAAAGTCAAAACTTTTACAATGAAACAGGAAGTGCTGTACCCTGTACATGTTTAAATTAAAAAACATCCAACACTGCTTGCAGCTTTAATTAGACCATCCAACGCTACTTGCAGCTTTGATTAGACCATCCAACGCTGCTTGCAGCTATAATTAGACCATCCAACACTGCTTGCAGCTTTAATTAGACCATCCAACGCTACTTGCAGCTTTAATTAGACCATCCAACACTGCTTGCACCTTTGATTAGACCATCCAACGCTACTTGCAGCTTTAATTAGACCATCCAACGCTGCTTGCAGCTGTAATTAGACCATCCAACACTGCTTGCAGCTTTAATTAGACCATCCAACGCTGCTTGCACCTTTGATTAGACCATCCAACGCTGCTTGCAGCTTTGATTAGACCATCCAACGCTGCTTGCAGCTATAATTAGACCATCCAACACTGCTTGCAGCTTTAATTAGACCATCCAACGCTACTTGCAGCTTTAATTAGACCATCCAACACTGCTTGCACCTTTGATTAGACCATCCAACGCTGCTTGCAGCTTTAATCAGATCATCCAACGTTGCTTGCAGCTTTAATCAGACCATCCAACGCTGCTTGCAGCCTTAATTAGACCATCCAACACTGCTTGCACCTTTAATTAGACCATCCAACGCTGCTTGCAGCTATAATTAGACCATCCAACACTGCTTGCAGCTTTAATTAGACCATCCAACGCTGCTTGCAGCTATAATTAGACCATCCAACACTGCTTGCAGCTTTAATTAGACCATCCAACGCTGCTTGCAGCTATAATTAGACCATCCAACACTGCTTGCAGCTTTAATTAGACCATCCAACGCTACTTGCAGCTTTAATTAGACCATCCAACGCTGCTTGCACCTTTAATTAGACCATCCAACGCTGCTTGCAGCTTTAATCAGATCATCCAACGTTGCTTGCAGCTTTAATCAGACCATCCAACGCTGCTTGCAGCCTTAATTAGACCATCCAACACTGCTTGCAGCTTTAATTGAATCGCACATTTTGGCTTCTTACCAGAGATCTCAGGTTTTTGTAATTCAGTTTTGTTGGGTTTTAACTTGGAGGTTTGAAGGTTAAATTGGAGAATAGATTAACTCAACTTTGTAACTTTCTCCCTGTATTGTGTGAAATTGACAGTGAAGATGCTGTTTTTACGTCTTTGTTCTGTCACAGGGCTCCTCCCATCGTCTCTGCTGCTCAGTAATGACTTATTCAGCTCATGATGATGATAGTAATTCTAATCACGGCTCTATCTGCTGCTGCTGATAAGGCATCTCTGCTGTAACTACTGTAAACCCTCAGCCGTAATTACATCTTCCACGCTTTGATTGGCTTTTGTTAATTCCCTGACAGCCAATCAGCTCGCCTCCTCCTCGTTTGATGATCATTTTAAAGCCCCATAATCCTCTCTGAGAGGCTGGACGGCCGCCTACAGACGCTGACACACAAACCTTCCTTTGTCCTGTTTCCTGCGGTGCTCCGCTGTCGTTTACGCTCTTCTTCTTCTGCTTATCTGACAACCTTCAACATGTTCCTCCTAATTCCTCCACAAATCGTCCATCTGTCTTTATGTTGTCAATTTCCTAATCCTTCAATGCAGACCAGAGCTCCACCGTGTTGTTGTTTCTGGGCTGTAAATGTGTATAATAGTAGTAAAGATGAGGGTTCCTCCTGAAGAACATCAACTCTGCTGTTTAACTTCATTTTATTTCTGCAACACTCATTCTTCTTCACTAAAGAACTAAATTAAGAGAAACAGAAATCCTAAAAAAGTTGAATTTCTCTGATTATTTTACTAAAGTTGGGAAAAACCAACCTGGAATCGATGCGTCCATCAGGTTTCCAAGTCTCCACAGGTGATTCTACACTCTGTAGACCAGCAGAGGGTCTGACCTCCAGTAAAACCAGGAAAACCAGTAAAACCACAGCATAATAACATATAAATAACCACAAATCCTATGGTTCCTTTGTTTTAGTGCAAAAATGTTCACATTTGAGGAATTATCTTTTTACTAAACATCACAAACAACCTGAAATTTATGAAGAAAATCAATTCAGTTTCATTAACATTCAGCCTCAGTTTATCATTTCCACATTACAACTTCCAGATCACAGAGTGTCTACAAAGGAACACAACATTTAGTCACCCCGAACTGAACCATAGAACATTTTACTTAAAAAAGACAAAGAACTACAAAAATGAGACACAAAATGACAAAAACAAGACAACACAAAACAAAACAAAAACAAGACAAAAAATAGGCCAAAAAAAGCTAGAAAGTGACAAAAAAAATTAGATAAAAAACACAAGCGACACAGAAAGGAAACACAAAACTACAAAAACAAGACAAACTCGACACAAAAAAGACACAAAAAATTAGACAGAAAAAGTTAGAAAGTTACAAAAAATTAGGAAAAGACACAACACAAGGGAGACCAAAAATGACAAAGCGACAAAAGCGAGACACAAAACAACGAATAAAGCAAAACAGCAAATGACAAAAATAAGACAAAAAAACACAAGCGAGACAAAAAGGGAACACAAAACAACAAAAACAAGACAAACGACACAGAACAAAACAAAAAAGAGACAAAAAAAAAGTCAGAAGGCGACAAAAAATGGACAAACGAGTCAAAAATTACAAAAACGAGAAACACAAGGACCAAGTGATGAGATCCTGGCAGTGATGCAGCTTATAGTCTGGATCCACGGATTGGTTAAAGATTTCTGTATCATTGCCAGATAGTACCACGGCGTCACTGTAACCATGACAACAAGTGAACACTAAATCAGCTGCCTGCTGATGATCACATGATTGTGATCCTGCTACAAATCCACCGCTGAGGACTTATCAGGACTTATCCATCAGAAATGATCCAACAACTGAACAGCCTTGGAGGAGGACTGAGCAGCTTTAGAGGAGGACTGAGTAGCTTTAGAAGAGACTGAACAGCTTTAGAGGGGGATTGAGCAGCTTTAGAGGAGGACTGAGTAGCTTTAGAGGAGACTGAACAGCCTTGGAGGAGGACTGAGCAGCTTTAGAGGAGGACTGAGCAGCTTTAGAGGAGGACTGAGCAGCTTTAGAAGAGACTGAACAGCTTTAGAGGGGGATTGAGCTGCTTTAGAGGAGGACTGAGTAGCTTTAGAGGAGACTGAACAGCTTTGGAGGAGGACTGAGCAGCTTTGGAGGAGGACTGAGTAGCTTTAGAGGAGGACTGAGCAGCTTTAGAGGAGGACTGAGCAGCTTTGGAGGAGGACTGAGTAGCTTTAGAGGAGACTGAACAGCCTTGGAGGAGGACTGAGCAGCTTTAGAGGAGGACTGAGTAGCTTTGGAGGAGGACTGAGCAGCTTTAGAGGAGGACTGAGCAGCCTTGAAGGAGGACTACTCTCTGAATACTTTTCTAGATTTATAATTGGGTTGAAGTATTAATGGCTTTAAATATTTCAGTTATTTATTATCTGTCTAAATAATGCCAGCATGACTTCTTCCTGTTATTATTGAACCATAGTTTTCATGTTAGTTTTCCATCATCAGGAGGAAACTTCAATTAATCTAAGACTTGAGTTGTTGACCAGTTTCCTACTAAACTAATCACCAGCTGTTGGCTGATTAGAAATAGCACCACGTTAAATGGTTAATCCGTTAGATGCTAGCATTAGCTTCAGAACACGTCCCAGCTACTAAGGCAGCTTACTTAGTCACATGTATGTTGTAGTTAACAGCAGATTCTGTGTGACAGGTCTCTAACAGCACAGATCTTATACAGACTGTTGAGGTAAAGTGCAGTACTTCAATGCAAAATTACAAAAAATGACACACGACACGAAACAAAAAAATACACAAGAAATTAGACAAAAAAGATACAAAGTGACAAAAAATGGGGAAAAGACACAAGGGAGACCAAAAATGACAAAACGAAAACAAAACAATGACTAAAGAAAAACACCAAATGACAAAAATATGACAAAAAAAACAAGCGACACAAAAAGGAAACACTAAACAACAACATAAAAAAACTACAAAAACATGACAAATGTCAAAAGTCAGACAAAAATTAACAAAAACATGACAAAATTATTACAAAAAATGAGATGTACATCACAAAATAACACAAAAAAGTGACAAAAAAATGGACAAATGACAAAAGCGAGACAAAAAATGACAAGAGCTGGAACAAAATGACAAACTAATGGGTTCTGAGTAAATGTGTTGGAAACGTGTATATTAAACTCATTTTTTATTCGTCTGTTTTTTTACAACACTTTGTCTTCCGTCAGGTCGTCTGATCCAGTTCAAATAAACCTCCTGTCACCTCAGAAACCATTTCATAGCTTCAGAGAACTGAAAGAGGAGAGGAGGAGGTCTGATCAGATCCACTTCCAGCAGCAGTCCTCCTATTTAAAAACCCCACGGGGGGCAGGACTGGAGCTGTTATTACGCCAACAAGCAGAACAACAGACATCCTGGACTGAGAGGGTTTAATGTGTCTGTAAGCCTCCTGAAGGCAGGACCTGCTGCTATTGATTCTTATTAATTCTAATTAGACATGAACCTGAATGAATCTGCCTCCTGTAGCTCTGATGGAGACCAACATGGAGACAGAAACCTGATTAAACAGATCCACATCATCACTGATTGTGATCCATTAAATTAAAAAAAAAAAACCTCCAAGGACTGGGACAGCTGATACCTGAAGACACTGAAGGACCAGGTCTTTCCATCAGTGGAGTTCTTCTTCCCTGATGACCAGGATTCATGGGCTCACATTGAGAATGAGTGGATCAGGGAGCAGGAGATGACTTTGGTCCAACTCTCCCATCATCAATAGTTGGTCTCATCTTGGTAGAAAATTAATGCATCTGGACAGAAATAAATGCTGTGACTTTGCAGAAGTTTATTGAAATGATGCTGTGGTGAACGTTTGTAGTTCTCAGAGCTAAAGACGGTCCAATGAAACATTAGTGTGTGGACATTTCTTTTGGACCGGCTGTGTGTTAAAAATAATGACTTCAACTGCTGATCACAGATTGGTTCGATGAAATCTAAAGTATTGAGCACAGCACACGAGCTGAAGTCTTCCCGATAAACAACCCAGAACATTAATGATCTGTTCACAGCGGTTTGACATCAGAGTGAATGACGACTGATTATCAGTTCATCTCATTACTGAGGCTGATTTTTGGCATTTTTAGATTATAAGTGTCGTTATTTTTTTAATCGACAGATTATCGCAAAATATACTAATGAGATTGGCAATGTAGTCCTATCTTTGCTTTTTTTTGAGCCAAAGCCACAATCCTGACCCGGTGCATTAGTGCTTTAAGCCATGAAAACGTACAGTTACACAAAAAAAAAAAAAAAACTTTCTTCTTTCCATTTTAGGTTCAAGGTTTAGGGTTGGTTATGTTGTGATTTCAATAATATCTTAACGAATTGTTTGGCCTTTATTTTTCATCTTGGCTGATATCTTTCGGGGGACAAACTGTTTATCTGGATCCAACCGATGCTAACCCCTGACAGAGATGCTAGCAGACTTTCAGGTCCTACAGCCTCATTAAGCAAACCGATTTTACAAGTTCCCTCCGGACCACTAACAAACAGAACAACATGTCGTGACTCTCTGAATGTTTCATCGTCAGTCTAAAGTCATCAGCAGAGATCGGCCCATTGTCAGATAATGTGGAAGATAACAGCCTTCAGAATGAGTTCTAAAGCAAAGTGAAACCAGAGCGTTGTGTGTCGGCTTCATCAGTGATGATAAACGGTTGGTTACATTTCCTCTTCTCCTTCTACTCAGAGGACTCCCAGGTCTGGTTCTCCTTCAGCTCATTTTGCACTGACATTCTTGCACTGCACATCTCTGCACTTTTAAACTTTATTTTTATTTTTACTGTTAAAAAATTTTGCCACCCTTGTATATATTGTAAATAAAGCTGCTGTAACAATGTAAATTTCCCCTGGAGCGGGGAGAAATAAAGAACTTTATCTTTATCTTTATTTTCTTCTGTTTTATTTCAGACGTCTCAGCGGTGATCTGGTGTTTCCCCTCAAGGATCCACTCCTCCTCCTCCTCCTCCTCGTTGCTGCTCTCTGGAAGCTTCTTGAAAGGTAATGGGCCACAAACTTCCAATCAGGGTCTTTGTGGGGCTAATTGTGGACCCGTCGTCCCCACAGCCTGGGGAGTAATGAGGCGTTTGGTTGGACGGCGTCCCCCCTCAGGATGACAAACCGTTCGATGGAAAGTCCTCAGAGAAGATGCTAATGGAGAGAAACGAAGACCAGATCATTAGAGGAAGTCTGGGCTTTGACACGGGAGGGGGCGGAAGAAAAGTTAGAAGTTAGAAAGATCGATAAGAGAAGAAAAGGTGAAAGAGCCGTAAAGGACAACGACAAAGATGCTGAATTTACTGAACTCTCCAGGACCAAGCAGTTAAAACAAGAAAAGCTTTTGTCTGTCTGTCACGGGGAGGTGGTGAACCCAGGCAGAGAACACACCGACTCACAGCAGGATCAGGCAGAAAGTAATTTTATTTTGCTACAAATTAGGTATGCAAACAGAATTAAGGGGGAGTGAGTGACTGAACTAAGGACTAAATCAACGTGAAACTAAACCCAGGAAAAACGCTAACTAAGAAACTCACTACGGACTGGAAGAGGGGCAGACAGGCTACCGGAGACCGGCGGTCCAGGTTTGTTCTCCGCTGGGGTGGATGGGCGGCAGAGAGTGGTTGTGGCAGTCCTGGAGATCCAGAGGCTGGGGCAGCGAGGACAGGCTGAGGCAGGCAGGGACGAGACACCTCCTCCTCCAGAGGTGAACGCTGGTTCAGAGTTTGGTGGTGGACAGGAGTGACCGAGGAGCCCAGGCAGCGTGACTAGCTGAGACTGCAGGTACAGGAGAAAAGATTAGCTCTCAGCTGCAGGTGAACACAAACAGAACGTGCTGAGGCCAACCTAACTGCTTGGAGCTGAAGCAACTATCTGGCAGGGTGTGGAGTGTGGAGCTGGCTTTTATGGAGGGAGATGGAGAACAGGTGTGCTGCATCACGGCTGCCCACAGTTCTGATGACGGTGATTGGTTATTGCAGGCAGCTGCTGCAGGGAGTGAGTGGAGGCCAGGTGAGGAGGAGGAGGTGATCAGGAGGGAGTTGAGGCAAGGACTGAGGAGGGAGCCTTGACACTGTCTGCTGCTTTGGAAACTGCAGCAGTTTCACTCCAACAATTCACCTGCATATGACAATTAAAGAAGTTACAGACGACAGTTAGGACCAAAACCTCTCAAAATATTATATATTCGTGTTATTTTCCACTTTTACTGAGTTAATACAATATACATTAAAGCTTCAAGTAGGGTTGGATGGTCCATTTAAATCTGCAGGCAGCATTAAATGGGTCCTCGCATCCTTTCTGGTCAGCAAATCCAAGCATGTCCACCTGGTGGCGCTGCGACCAAGAGTGTATTTAGGTCTCTGGATATGATGAGGACCGGGCTCTGATCATACATATAAAGTTTGAGGCAGATTGGAGCACGTACAGACCAGTTATACATCACTTCCTGTTTCATGGTGAAGCGTCAAAATTCCGCCAGCCGTCATTTCCACTTCCTCTGACTTTTGTGGAGCATTCTGATAACTTTTGATCATCCATGACAGGAGTACATCCTGGCCAAATCTCAGCTCTGTTGGAGTTACCCTGTTTGAATTACCATTTTATTCCATGTTTTCTGTGTTGTTTGCTAACCCTACTCTAATCCATGCTAATGTGATCTTTTTCTCAGCAGTAGAAGCTAGATATTTAGCTGCTGTTACTGCTGACCAAGAGGACAAACTGACTGATGGAAAACAATCTTATCCTGATAATATGAGCTGGAGGGAGACATTCAATCAAGGCTGACAATGGGATGAAAAGATGGAAAATAGAAGAGAGGACATAGCTTTGCTTTACCCATTCTATAGGAACACTGTTGGATGATGGAAACGACAGAAACAAGACACAAAATGACAAAAAAGAAGACAAAACAACAGAAACGAGACAAAACGACAAAAATGTCATCACCAGGTTCTGCTAACATGTTGTGGGACTTGTTCCATGAATAATAATTATTATTTAAAATATGTTGTTTAAAAAATGTTTCCATAATTACAAGAGAATCAATGAAAAAATAAAACCATGAAAATGAGATTTAAATTTGAACTATTTTATTAGATACTCAGTTTGGTCTTTGGGGGGTGGGACCAGAGAAAAATGGTATTTTAGGGGAACTCCAGACTTATTTGGTATTTTAAAAACATAAATCTATAGATCATGGCGCTGCAGGGTTTTGATGAGTGGTTTCAGGTGAGTTTTTCTCAGGTTGCGTTGTAAACCCTCCACTAGGGGTCAGTAGATCAGAAGTCTGGTAGATGTTACTGCTTCCTGTGTCAGAGTTCACTTTCTTTTTACCGCTGATGTTTTCTAGAGACCAACATGAAACTGTTGTTTCCAGTTGTCACATCTTTGAAAAGCAGTTTCTCCGCTGGGTTATTGAGACGTTTGCTAGATTGATCTCCTCCATCAGCTGGAGATGGAGCAGATATTCATCCTCATCAGCTGGAGATACAGCAGATCTTTATCCTCCATCAGCTGGAGATATAACAGATATTCATCCTCATCAGCTGGAGATACAGCAGATCTTCATCCTCCATCAGCTGGAGATACAGCAGATCTTTATCCTCCATCAGCTGGAGATACAGCAGATCTTTATCCTCCATCAGCTGGAGATACAGCAGATCTTTATCCTCCATCAGCTGGAGATAGAGCAGATCTTTATCCTGAATAAACTGGATCTGATTTAACCTCCATCTGGCGTCGCCTCGCGGCTTCAGAGCATCAGCAGATGACTTCATGATGTTCCAGAACATGATGGCCGAAGAAGCTGCAGAGAGAAGTTCAAATCTGATGAAACACTCAATACTAAACAAGACCGCTGACTAGACACAAAACCACAAAAAGAAGACAGAAAATGGCAAAAATGAGACAGAAAACAACAAAAATGAGACAAAATGACAAAAATGAGACAAAATGACAGAAATGAGACACAAAATGACAAAATCCATCAGAACAAATCAAAGTCTTCAGAGTCTGAGAGCTTCTGATTGGTTGAGACTGACGAGGAAATCCATCACGGAGCTGAAGAAGGAAACGTAGACGACCACTTATTTAACTCCACCACCTGGGATTCAGTCAAAAGCTCTGGAACCAGCAGTAAACAGACGGAGAGTGGAGATTCTGTCAAGAATCAATCGTCTGCAGGCTCAGAGATTCTGGTTGTTTTAGTTTTATTGTCAAGGAGACGTAAAGGAGAATTTACTAAACTCCACTTCCTGTGATCTGGTCAAAAGCTCCAGAAAACCAAATAAGTGGACCTTGAGTGGAGATTATTGCAAGAATGAACTGTTCAGAAGCTCCAACATTTATTTTAACTGCCTGATTTTGGGCTAAAGTTTAATTTTGAAGGAAACATAAATGACAATAGACTTATCTCCACCTCATGATTTAGTCAAAAGCTCCAGAAAAACCAAGTAAGCAGAACCTTGAGTCGAGATTTTAAGAATAAACCATCAAGAAGCTGAAAGGTTTATTTCTACTGTCTGACTCTGGGCTGAAGTTTAATCTGGATTCTGAGGATCGGGGTCGGGGCAGAGTGGACCTGGTCTCTGAGCTCCATGGATTCAGCTGAAAGTCTGCTGGATCTAACAAAAACCACAACGTGGATCTGAAGTTTATGGAACCAGAGAAAAACCACAACGTGGATCTGAAGTTTATGGAACCAGAAAAAAACCACAGCGTGGATCTGAATAGTTTTTATTAAATAACAATTAAAATCCAAAGATTATAAACAGATAAAATAAAGCACAGATTCATTCAGGGTTAGTCCTGATGGACCAGAACCAGGACCAAGACCAGAACCAGGATGAGAACCAGGACCAGGACCATGACTAGAACCAGGACCAGGACTAGAACCAGGACCAGGACCAAAACCAAGACCAGCACCAGGACCAGAGCCAGGACCAGGACCAGAGCCAGGACCAGAGCCAGGACCAGGACCAGGACGAGACCCATGCCCATGCCCAGGACCAGGACCAGGACCATACCCATGCCCAGGACCAGGACCTGGACCAGAACCAGAACTAGGACCAGACCCAGGACCAGGACTAGAACCATGACCAGGACTAGGACCAGGACCAGAACCAGAACTAGGACCAGACCCAGGACCAGGAGTAGACCCAGTACCAGGACCAGGACTAGACCCAGGACCAGGACCAGGACTAGGACTAGAACCAGGACCAAGACCAGACCAAGGCCCAGGACCAGGACCAGAAGCAGACTCAGGCCCAGGATCAGGACCAGAGCCAGGACCAGGACCAGGACTAGAACCAGGACCAGGACCAGGACCAGGGCCAGGGCCAGACCCAGACCCAGACCCAGACCCAGGCCCAGGCCCAGGGCCAGAGCCAAGACCAGGACTAGAACCAGGACCATGACCAGGACCAGGGCCAGAACCAGTACCAGGACCAGAACTAGGACCAGACCCAGGACCAGGACTAGACCCAGGACCAGACCCAGGACCAGGACTAGACCCAGGATCAGGATCAGGACCAGGACCAGGATCAGGATCAGGATCAGGATCAGGATCAGGATCAGGATCAGGACCAGGACCAGGACCAGGATAAAATAAAGCAGACAGACAGGAGTTTCATTCATAGCATACAGAGGGTGAGTCCTGATAGTCCAGAACCAGTAGCAGGACCAGAATCAGACCCAGAACCAGAAGTAGAACTAGGACCAGGACCAGTACCAGGACTAGGACCACGACCAGGACCGGCTCAGTGTTTTCAGTAGAGCTGCATCAGGAACCAACAGGACCATGATCAGGATGGTCTTTAACAAGCAACAGAAGACAGTTTAATTCCTTTTTCTTATTGAAATGAAATAAATCAAATTAACCACATTTTTAACCAGCGTCTGTAAAATGATATACCCTCTGGAGGACTGGACCCTCTGGAGGACTGGACCCTCTGGAGGACTGGATTGGACCAGAGGGTCCAATCCAGCTCTCAAACTGTAAAAATTCCAGAGAAGACATTAACTGCAGATTGTAAATTAGTAAAACTATAAATTTAAAATCATTTCTAGACCATGACAAGTTGTTTGGATCAGAAAGTAAAATACTAGGTTGTTCATTGTTCTTTTGTTGTTTTGTGTCTAATTTTCTAATACTTTGTTTTTTTGTCTGATTTTTCTCGTCTGTCTCATGTTTTTGTCGTTTTGTGTTTCCTTTTTGTCTCGCTTGTGTTTTTTGTCTTATTTTTGTCACTTTGTGTTTTGCTTTATTCGTTGGTTTGTGAACCGTTTTTTTTGTCATTTTTTGTCTCATTGGCATTTGTCCGTTTTTTTGTCACTTTGTAACTTTCTAATTTTTTGTCTTTTTTTTGTTTAGTTTTGTGTCGTTTGTTTCAGTTTTTGTCATTTTGTGTCTCGTTTTTGTAATATTTTGTCTTGTTTTTGTTGCTTTTTTTGTCGTTTTGATCCTCCAGTAAATCGTCTATGGTTCAGTTCCAGATGACTAAATGTTGTGTTCCTTTGTCGACACTCTGTGATCTGGAAGTTGTAATGTGTTAATGATAAACTGAGGATGAACGTTGATGAAACCGAATTTCTTTTTCTGGATAAATTTCAGGTTGTTCGCGATGTTTAGTGAAAAGATAATTCCTTAAATGTGAACATTTCTAAACATTAGAAGTTGTGGTTATTTATGGGTTGTTCTGCTGTGGTTTTACTGGTTCTACTGGTCCGGTCCACTGGAGATCAGGTCCTGGACTAAGGTGATTCTGACTCTCCTGGTTTAACTGATCTGTTTCATCTAGCAGACTAGAAACTTTACAGAATGTTTTGTTAATCTGTTAAAGCTGCTGATTGGAACCTAAAGATGTGAGTGAAGGAACCGGATGAGAACATGTAGACGGAGTAGATCTGAGGAGCATCAGTCCAACCGTACAACCATCAAGCATCACATTTCACACTGAAGCTAATGTTTAGTTTACATCCAGGTTTCAGGAGTTTACATGCTCAAACACTAAAACCTGATCAGAGCCCCGGGTATCTCTCAGAGCATCCATCAGGACCAGGTGTTCATCTGTGAGTAGAAAAGTTCCAACATGCTCGACCGTCCGCCGTATCGACGTGACGTTTAGTGAGAACGTGACCGAGGAGGAGTGACGAGGGCTGCTCATAAATCAAACCTTCCTCAGGTGCGGCTGTTGCAGAAGAGGAGCAGCTTCAGACAGCGCTCGCAGAAAAAGGATTAGTTCAGCCCAAGTGTTGTGTTCAGGTGCTCTCTGTTTCTCAGAGTTCTGTTAGAGTGAAATCTTCTGGTCCTCGTCCAGTCAGGAGGCAGGGTTTGGTCACATGCCGGTGGAGGACAGTCCCAGCCCGGCAGCCTTGCTCATGCAGGGTAAACCCTGAGCTCCGGCTTTAGGGAAGTCGTGAGCCACCACTCGGCCGTTTTCACCGCCGAGTCCCGACGCTCCTCCCAGACCGCCGGCCGCCACGCCTCCGCCAGCGACCGCCATCCCGCCCAGCGTGGTGCTCATCATGGCAGCGTCGATGAGCTCCTGCAAGACGGAGAGAGGACAAAAGGTCAGCACAGCTACGACTCTGAAGTTTCAAAATAACCGCACACTCTGTCCAAAATAAGGCAAAATTCATCCAAAATTACAGTTCTAGATTCATTTATCAGAAGCTTTAATCCAAAGAGACGAACATCTGAGAGTAGAAACACCAGCAAGGACCTGGTCAGGAGAAAACTACCTGGAGAACAAACAACCCGGAGAACAAACTACCTGGAGAACAAATAACCTGGAGATGAAACTACCTGGAGAACAAACAACCTGGAGAACAAACTAACTGGAGAACAAACTACACGGAGAACAAACTACGCGGAGAACAAACAACCCGGAGAACAAACTACCCGGAGAACAAACAACCCGGAGAACAAACTACCCGGAGAACAAACAACCTGGAGAACAAACTACCCAGAGAACAAACTACCTGGAGAAAAACAACTCGGAGAACATACTACCTGGAGAACAAACTACGTGGAGAACAAACAACCCGGAGAACAAACTACCCGGAGAACAAACAACCTGGAGAACAAACTACCCAGAGAACAAACTACCTGGAGAAAAACAACTCGGAGAACATACTACCTGGAGAACAAACTACGTGGAGAACAAACAACCCGGAGAACAAACTACCCGGAGAACAAACAACCTGGAGAACAAACTACCCAGAGAACAAACTACCTGGAGAAAAACAACTCGGAGAACATACTACCTGGAGAACAAACTACGTGGAGAACAAACAACCCGGAGAACAAACAACCCGGAGAACAAACAACCCGGAGAACAAACAACCCTGAGAACAAACTACCTGGAGAAGCTAGAACAGGTTCTAGTGTGAGAACAGGACCGTGGCGTCTACAGGAAGTCCTGGAGGTGATCGGTAATTTATTTATTTTGTAATCCAGAAACTTTATGCATGTTTGACACACAGCAGCATCCTGTAGTTCAACTTCCAGTTTCCATAACAACAGAAAGCAAAGTCTGAGTAAAATCCACTTCATGGTTCAGAATTAAGACGACGTCTCAGAATCATTTCACACTTCAAGTCCTCTAGTTTAAAGTCTGTTTAGGTGAGTTTTATTAGTGGTGGGATGTGATTAAAAAAGTTAACCTAATTAATTAAAGGCTTTGTCATTGATTAATTGTGATGAATCGTATTTTTGTCACATCAATATTTAACACAACAAAGTTTTTCAACTCAAATCGTTTCTGGTCGACTGAATGGATGAACAGATTCCTGCAAACTCAAAGAGCCACTGCAGCGATTAGATTCAACATTTTAAGACTTTTTCTAAACTCAGTTTTCAATGTCTTCTAAAGTGGTCTATTATGGGATGGCTACACTGTTAGCCGGTACCAGGACTGTCCTAGCTAACGTATAGTGTGTTGTCCTGAAGCTAATTTGCATAAAGTAGTTTCATTTATGCTAATGAGGAATTTTTTTGTCTCGCTTTTGCAATTGTGTCTAATTTTTGTCATTTCCTGTCTCGTTTTTGCAATTTTGTGTCTAATTTTTGTCATTTCGTGTCTCGTTTTTGTCATTTTGTGTCTAATTTTTGTCATTTCGTGTCTCGTTTTTGTCATTTTGTGTCTAATTTTTGTCATTTCGTGTCTCGTTTTGGTCATTTTGTGTCTAATTTTTGTCATTTTGTGTCTAATTTTTGTCATTTCGTGTCTCGTTTTGGTCATTTTGTGTCTAATTTTTGTCATTTTGTGTCTAATTTTTGTCATTTCCTGTCTCGTTTTTGCAATTTTGTGTCTAATTTTTGTCATTTCCTGTCTCGTTTTTATCATTGTGTGTCTAACTTTTGTCATATCATGTCTTGTTTTTGTCATTTTGTGTCTAATTTTTGTCATTTTTGTCAGTGAAGAATAAACAGTTTTAATGATGAACTAGGACAGTAATCACTGGATATAGAAGAGTGTTCATCATGTCTGTACGTTCAGAGTTGTGATGAAGAAGATAATATCCAGTATGAGTCTAATTCAGCCACCAGCAGACTGAATCTGTCCCTCCTCTCAGCAAAACTAATGATGTGGATCCAGTTTGTATCCTGGATCGGGCCTTGGAGGTTTCATCGCTGCCTCATCGTTCTCCGAGTGTCGACAGTTGTCGGGCAGATTAGTCCAAATAAATCCCAGGTTTATTCATTTACTCAAACAGCTCCGAGCGAGCGGCCTGGCAGCAAACACCAACTCCCATCTGCCCCGGCCCCCATGGAGGGAAACTAGCAGCTGACGGTCCACTTCTGAACGCTCTGAACCAAGTTTCATTATAAAAACACAACCACCTGTTAGAACATCCTGAATGTTAAAGATCTTCTACAGCAGGACGTTCTGCTGTCTGTGTTTCAGTCTGATCAACAACCCGTCAACGCTAACCAACCCAGGCTCTAGTTTATATCTGAGGCAAAGAGTTGTAAAAGATCTATAACAACCAAAATGAGAACAAAAAACTTAACAATCAAAATGTAATACAAGAAAAACTGTAAGAAGATGTAAGCCAACAATTCAAAATTCAAAATCCTTCTTCTGACATATAAAGCTCTTAACAACCAGTCTCCGTCATATCTTAAAGACCTGATAGTACCATATTACCCTAGCAGAACTCTTCGCTCTCAGACTGCAGGCTTACTTGTTGTTCCTAGAATCTCTAAAAGTAGAATGGGAGGCAGAGCCTTCAGTTATCAGCTCCTCTCCTGTGGAACCAGCTCCCAGCTTGGGTTCGGGAGGCGGACACCCTCTCTATTTTTAAGACCAGGCTTAAAACCTTCCTTTTCGACAAAGCTTATAGTTAGGGCTGACTGGGTGACCCTGACGGGGTGAGCTGGTGTTTTCATTTGCACAACTGACTTCCCCTCTTGACGTCCCTTTAGTTCTGCCCCTAGTTATGCTGCTATAGGCCTAGGCTGCTGGGGAACCTCTCTTGATGCACTGAGCCCTTCTCTAACTACCTATGTATTTACTATATATACCATTATTGCATTACATTCACTCTGTTTCTTTCTGTGTCCTTTCTCTGAGTGTCCCTGGTCCCAGAGCTGGATGCTGGATGCTTCAGATGTGTGGCTGTGTTTTATGGTCCTTGTGTCCCACCCCCCACCTCTCTATCTCTACCCCTCTATCTGTATCCCTCTATCTCTATCTCTACCCCTCTATCTCTACCTTTCTACCTCTTCTGTCCCTCTCAACCCGCCCGGCCAGCAGGCAGATGGGTCCCCCCACATTAGAGCCGGGTTCTGCTCGAGGTTTTTTTTTCCCTGTTAAAAGGGTGTTTTCCTGCCACTGTCGCCTTTTGGCTTGCTCTGGGGGTCAGGCATATGGGTTCTGTAAAGCGTCTCGAGACAATTTGACTGTAATTGGCGCTATATAAATAAAATTGAATTGAATTGAATTGAATTGAACTAAAAATGATGTAAAACAACCAGAAAAAGATGTACAGCAACCAAAATGAAATGGAAAGCTACCATGATAAGACCAAAAACAACTAAAATTTAAGGTGAAACTACCATAAAAAGACATAAAACAGCCAAAATGAGATGAAAAGCTACCATGTAAAGACAAAAACAACTAATATGTAACGTAAAACAACCTGAAAAAGATGTAAAACAACCAAAATATGAAGCAAAACAATCATAAAAAGACATAAAACAACCAAAATGTGATGGAAAATTAGCATGAAAAGACAGAAAACAACTAAAATTTAAGGTAAAACAACCAAAATGAGGCACAAAAACCATAAAAGACAAAACAACCTAAATGAGATGAAAAACGACCATGAATGTGACGTCTTTTCCTGGTAATTTTCCATTACATTTTAGTTGGTTTTTTGTCTTTTTATGGTTGTTTTTAATCACATTTTGGTTGTTTTATTCCATTTTATGGTTATTTTACATCATATTTTGTTGGTTTACGTCGTCTTATAGTTTTTCCTGCATCACATTTTGGTTGTTTTGTCTTTCTGATCTCATTTTGTGTCACGTTTAGGTTGTTTTACATCTTTTTATGGCTGTTTTGACTCACATTTTGGTTGTTTGATGTCATTCCATGATTGATTTGCCTCACATTTTGGTTGTACATCTTTCTGAGGTTGTTTTACCTTAAATTTGAGTTGTTTTTTGTCTTTTCAAGGAAGTTTTTTCATCACATTTTGTTTATTTCTTTTTATGGTCTGTGGTCTAAATAAATAAAAATCCTACTACGTCTGCACTTCCTGTAGACACCACGGTCCTGTTCTCACACTAGAAATAGTTTTACAGCTCTGCTCCAGGTTGTTTTCTCCTGAATAGATCCCTGTTTGTGTGTTTCTACTCTCAGATGTTCGTCTCTTTGGATAAAAGCGTCTCATAAATGAAACTGTTTCAACCTAACCACAGATGTGAACAGAGACTCTGCCGTAGACAGGAGCTGAAACTGACCACAGCTTCCTGGAACTTTTAGATGAAAAGTCGTTGACTACCAGCCGTGAACTGAATGAAGGCAGCAGCAGAGTGGAGACAAACCTCAGCTCCAGCCTTCAAGCAGAGCTCTGTAGTATTTCTGGCTGAGTGAATAATGCATGAGGAGCAGGTATTGATGGAGAACGCCTCTGCAGCAGGTATCTGCAGTGGAGCTCCATGATGAAACCCTCCAGACGTGTTGCATCAGCGCAGCCTTCAGCCCATGTGGAGGGAACAGTGGCGTCCACAGGGATCAGACGTCCCTCTAATGACTTGTTTGTTCCTTCTGAGCAGCCCATCAAAGTCTGAGCTCCGTAATGAGGCAGTCGTTTCATCACATCCAGACGACGGAGAGGAGCGGGAGATAATCAGCTGATCTTCTCTAAAAGGCTGGCGTTCCTGCCCCACGGCTCAGACAGACGATTGAAAACATTGTGAATGATAGAACGGACGGCTTCACCAAGTTTAAGAAAAAAATGCAGCTAAAGATGGAAGCCCTCATCTCACACATCAGCAGGAACCTGGTTTACATCCACCGGTGCACCTCCTCAGAAGTTTTCATAGGAGCTTCAGTAGAAACCAGCCAGACTTCTCTGGCTGGTTTCTTTATAGAGAGCCGTAAAACTAGTTCTAGACATTTCAAGAAATGTCTTCCAGAGAAGTCCGGCTGGTTTCTCCTGAAGCTCCTATGATTTAAAAGTGAACCATTTCATTAACCTCCTCAGAAGTCTTTGTCATGGTACAGGTTGCTGCTAAACTCCCACAATGCTCTCTGCTTTAACTGTAGTCTGAGTGACACCTCCTCTGGTCTCTACAGGATTAAACAGGAAGAGGCTCCACCTGGTGGAACAACCAGGAGCTACAGCTGATCTACATTTACTCTCTAATACTACAATTATCTCCTAACAATACATGTTCCTTATAGTATTACACTTACCCTCTAGTACTACATTTACCCTGTACTACTACATTTATCCTGTAGTATTACATTTACCCTGTACTACTACATTTACCCTCTAGTACTACATTTACCCTGTACTACTACATTTATCCTGTAGTATTACATTTCCCCTCTAGTACTACACTTACCCTGTACTACTACATTTATCCTGTAGTATTACATTTCCCCTCTAGTACTACACTTACCCTGTACTACTACATTTACCCTGTAGTATTACATTTCCCCTCTAGTACTACACTTACCCTGTACTACTACATTTACCCTGTAGTATTACATTTCCCCTCTAGTACTACACTTACCCTGTACTACTACATTTACCCTGTAGTATTACATTTCCCCTCTAGTACTACACTTACCCTGTACTACTACATTTACCCTGTAGTATTACATTTCCCCTCTAGTACTACACTTACCCTGTACTACTACATTTACCCTGTAGTATTACATTTCTCCTCTAGTACTACACTTACCCTGTACTACTACATTTCCCCTCTAGTACTACATTTACCCTGTACTACTACATTTACCCTGTAGTATTACATTTCCCCTCTAGTACTACATTTACCCTGTACTACTACATTTACCCTCTAGTACTACATTTACCCTGTACTACTACATTTACCCTGTAGTATTACATTTCCCCTCTAGTACTACATTTACCCTGTACTACTACATTTACCCTGTACTACTACATTTACCCTCTAGTACTACATTTATCCAGTAATACTGCGGTTACCTTAGAACAGCCTGGAACTGTTAAATCTCCGTTTGTTTACCTTCATCCTCCTCGACTCGATCCTGGACTTGTAGCAGAACTCCACCAGAGCCACCATCATGGCCAGCCCCAGCCCTCCAATCAGGATGTAGAACACTCCTGCCACGTTGCTCAGACTGAGCGCGCTCGTCTTGTCCTGTCAGCACAGAGAGGCTGGGTCAGGGATGACCAATCGTGGCACAGTGAGACATGACATCACTACAGTTTGGATTCAAGCTGAGTAAAACTGAGTAAAAATCCCCAAAAGCTGAACAGTCTCTGGCTAAGAGGAGCGTAGGGTTCTGGTTCTGGTTCTGGTCGAAGGCTGCTTCCAGAGGCAACAAGTGGCTGTAAACGTTTCATAGAGGAGCTTCAGTTCATTACTAAACTGTTTTTAAAACACTAAATACAGAATAGGAGATGTTTTTGTATTTGTAAAGGTAGAGCTTGTGCAATAATACGAGCATTTAACCATCAGTATTATTATATAATATTATATATTATATAACTGCAGGAGCAACAACACCTGAAGCATCAATAAAAGGTGGTTCTACTTAAATGCAGAATTCTGCAAAAAAAAACTTTTAATGACTTCTAATTTACAGCTTTGTTTTTTCTTTTAGCATGTATTTACCATTATTTTCTATCTATTTGGATGCTAATTCATTGCTAGCTATTAGCACAGCTTCTATTCCATAGCTCTATTCTTCATTTTTTGTCTTTTGACGGCTAACTGATGGCTAGCTATTAGTTATAGCATCTATTCCATAGTTCTATCCATTATTTTTTGCTGTTTTAATGCTAATTCATTGCTAACTGTTACAGCTGTTCATTCCAACTATTCTCCTGTTCCTGAAAGCATTTTTTATTTTATAAATTACTATTATTCATGACCTTTAGCCTAATTCAGCTGTCTACTCAGTGCAGTTAGTAAAATACAAACATTTGATCCATATAAATGTTAATTCAGATTTTTTAGCATTTATTCCAACAGTTTTTATAATTAATTTAGTTCATTCTGTTTATTCATGCATTAGAGCTTTAAGCTAACTGTTTCAATCTCTCTGCTCAGCTAACAATGCTACGTTCACTCCAAGACACCACAATATTTAATAACTTCAGTGTGAACAAATCATGTTTTTAATATTTTCCTCTCTTGGATTCCATATTCAGAAACATTCTAGATGTAATTTAAAGAAAACATTCAAATAATGGAAGAAAAAAAATCTGTAAATGTCTCAACAATAACACCCCGCTGCATGGTGGGAAACGTAGTTTTGTTTAAAAGCTTCCCTTTGATCCTGCGGTCACAGCCTTCCACCGTCCAGATTCATCTCATGCAGCTTCATGCAGAAAAATGCAAACAGAAACCAAAGAGGAACTCTAGAACATTCAGAACGTTTGTTTCAGGCTTGATTCAGCTTCACTTCGGTCTCGATCTAAAAGCAAATAAAGTTTTATGCTGTCATCTCCGAAACATTTCTGGGGATTTGATTGGCCACTGAGCTCGTCTCTCATGACATCAGCGCATGCAGAGTGGGCGGGGCCTCGCTGTGAGCCTATCAGAGGGCTTTCCTCTCCACACCATCATGTTTACCTCGGCCAATCGGCTGCTGTGAAGTCACACTTTAACGTCAGACTGAGATCAGCTGAAATGAGTTTAAAACGTGAGAACTGAAGATGTTTTTTACTGACGGAACATCTGGATCCAGTTTAGTTTCACTAAACAGTTAATCTGACAGCGTCTGATTGGATTGCTGAATGTTTGAACCAAAGTTTAACGCTCTGATCAGAGGATTAAACTGATCAATGAGTGGATCCTCTGGTAGATGAAGTCGGTGTCGTTCATCTTTTTTGTCATTTTCTGAGTTCTTTCCTTCCTAAAGGTGGATTCTAATAGATCAAGGGTCCATTTCACGAAGCAGGTTTAGTGAAAACTCTGAGTTTGTTAACCCTGAAATGAGGGAAACTCAGAGTTTTCCGTTTCACAAAGGGAGGTAACTCAAACCAGAGACAGAGGGGTAACTCTAGCCTGTTTCACAAAGAGAGGTAACTTAAACTCTCGGTCAGTTACCATAGTAACAGACTCTATGAATCTAACCTGGTCAGGACCAGGTTTATCTCAGTAAACCTCGAGTTTCTCTCTGTCTCCTTCCTCTTTCAGCCACACACTTTATTTCATTTCCTCATTCATTCAGTCAGCTGGCGAGTTTTGGCGAAGTCTAGTTCTGCCGTCTGTAAACGTCATGTCCTTTTATTAATGATCCAGTAGATGAAGGAGCAGAATTACTGCACAGAGAATTAAATATTCATCGGGAGATTGTTATCAGACCACGCATAGATGTTCTTGCATTTCCGGACAATTATCTTTTTGAACGGTACCGTTTCACATCACAGTCCATAATCTACATCCACAACTTCATCCGTCCTTACATTTACAACATGACCAACCACAGTCATGCTCTCACATCCCAGCAGATATTGTGTGTTGTGCTGCGGCAGAGTTTGTTGAACCTGCTTCGTGAAACGGACCCCAGACCATATAAATGAAGCTCTTTCTGCACTGAACTCTGATGTGCTTCAGATTCTGGAAGCAAAGCGGAGCTGATGTCACCTCACTGCTTAAAATGCGAAAGTTCCCCAGTCGCTAATCGCTAATGATTCCGAAATAAAACACTTCCAACATGTTTCCCAGCTCCACTAGTCTTTAAAAGAAAACCGTCTTCAGCATGTTTCCCAGCTCCACTAGTCTTTAAACTCCTTACATGAGGAGGAAACGTGTTGCTGGAAATCTGAAATATTTACAGTAATTCTGGTACTTTTTTTTATTATTTAAGGTTCTCTGGTTTTGTCTTTTTGAATCTTTAAAGTTGTCCAGTGGTCACAGCGTCGGGTGAAGTCGGCCTTCAGACGGATGAATAGACTTCTCTGGATTCTGTAGATGGTTAGTTTTACACAGGATGCTTTTATATTTGTCTAAATTCTGATGGCGTTGATAGTAAATTGGATGTTTTTAAATGTTTCAGTATTTAATAATATTAATAATCTGCAGATTATGTGGTAGATGGAACAGATCATCAGTATCCGATCCACATTTTTTCACTTCCGATCTGATCCCGATACCTGAATTTGGATATCTGCCGAACCAACACTATTCTTAGTAGTATATAGTAATATATAGTAGTATATAGTAGTATAAGGTCAGAAAAAGAAGTCAGAAAAATCCTGCTAACAGGAAAAATCCCATCCTGAAAACACATTCAGCTGTAAGGGTTTCAAATTGACTGAGACAAAGCAAGGGTAAACTTCTCGAACACAATTTGCTAGAAGATAAAAATGTCCGGTGTTTGCCGAAGACTTTTCATCTCTTCAGAAAAGGACTAATTTCTACATTTTAAACACATTTTAGCAGCTGGAAGTGAATAAAACCGCTTCAAAACCGGACAAATGTTGACTAAATTCTCTAATTATCTTAACCTGCCTGCTATCTTTGACTCCATTCAGTGTTTAACGTCTCTAAATACATGATCCGCGTCTTTTGTTTTTTCTCATACTTAACGATTTTTTCTATGAAATTAACATGACGTTTTCAGCGTCCTCTACACATTTTGGTCTGAAGGCATCGAAACCTTCAAAGATTTTGTTCGAGAATCTATGAAACTCCAGAAGTCCAGAAAGATATTTAATCATCTTGTTGGCACAGTTTGTTTGGTGTTCGCTGCAAATGAAAAACTGCTGGTTCGAAATTTTAAGTATCTATAAAACAGCTAATTTCTCAATTTTGAACACATTTAAGCAGCTGCACCTGAATAAAATCTCTTGAAAACTGGACAAATGTTGAGTAAATTCTCTAATTATCTTAACATTTAACACAATTACGTCAGTATTGGAACCCGATACCCGATCGGATCGGCCCCATGCCTAAATCTGAGGGCTTGAAGATGAATCTGGTTTGTGAGGCTTCAGTGTGACGTTAAAGTTGCTGTTTGTCCGGCCTGATGAACATTATCTCTCTGTTAGTTAGTGACGGTCTGCTGCTCAGCGAGTTCAGAGGGAAAAGGAGGAACAGGAGGAACATGACAGATTGATGAGGGCAGCAGAGGGAGGAGGTGAAGCTGTGGTCAGTTCGGCTTCATCAGCAGCCGCAGACAGAAAAGGATGGAGATCTGGACGTCTAAAGCTGATTTATCATCGTCCGTCTGCGGCTGCTTCCACCAACTGCTGACCGCTGATTATTCTGCAGAACAGAAGGAAGCCGAGCAGAGAAAATCCTCTGATGGTTCCTGATCTGGAGACACCAAAACCCCTTATCTCCAAAGAGGTCCGTCTCTCAGCAATTTGCATAAATTTATCTTTGAAGCAACTTTTAAAAGCCTGTGGACGTGCAGACTGGAGTGGAGGTTTTTGCAGCCTCCAGAAGTCCTTCTGATCGGTTTAACCTTCAGTTCTGCAGCAGAGACACACTCTGAAACAAAAACCTCCACAAACATGTCCACCAGTTTAACGGATCTGAAATAAGAAGCTACAGCTGCAGCCGAACGGAAGACAAAGAAACAGAAAACATGTTCAGTCTGGACCAAACTAAAACTAGTCTGGACCGGTTCTGTCCAGTTACAGCGAGAACTAGCAGGAAGAAAACAATGAGAAAATGATTCCATCAGCTGAATGTTTTTAAAGAATCAGAAACGTCTAGTTAGAATAAACCTCCTTTACCTTTGTCTGTAACGAGTTTTAAGGGTTTCATTCATTCTGCATTAATGCTAAAGCAGCAGCAAATCTATAGTTCTCCTCGTTCCTCACTCTAAAAAAAAACTTTTAATCCGTAGATATGACTAATCTGTCCAGATATTCAGAAATAACCCGACTAGAACTGCAATGATTCATCGATTATTTCAGTTTCTGATAATCAATGAATCACTTTGAGTAACTTTTAAAGAGAAACAGTCAAATTCTGTGATTTCAGCTTCTTCATTGTGGATATTTTCTAGTTTCCTTCCTCTGAACATATCTGGGAAATATTTTTAAAATGTTTTCTGACATTTTTGAGACCAAACTTCTAATCAGTGAATCCAGAAAATAATCAACAGCTTTAATAAAACATCACATGAACATTAACTAAGTACGATAAAACACAGAACTCATCTTCTGTGTTGGATCATTTCTGGTCGCTGAGGTCAACGTGTTTACTTTGGTCATGTGACCGGCCCAACCAATCAGGCTCTGTTCCTGTTCAGACTAAAACATGACTAAAGGTTTCAACTACAACTGGTTTTAGGATGTTCAAACTCTGAAGTAGTGAAGACCAGCAGATTAAAGTTAGGATGAAACCAGATGTTTCTGTTTCTAGTCTTCCTGCTTCCTGTTTCTAGTTTCCTGCTTCCTGTTTCTAGTCTTCCTGCTTCCTGTTTCTTGTCTTCCTGCTTCGTTTCTAGTCTTCCTGTTTCTAGTCTTCCTGCTTCCTGTTTCTAGTCTTCCTGCTTCTAGTCTTCCTGCTTCCCGTTTCTAGTCTTCCTGTTTCCTGTTTCTAGTCTTCCTGCTTCCTGTTTCTCGTCTTTGTGCTTCCTGTTTCTAGTCTTCCTGCTTCCTGTTTCTAGTCTTCCTGCTTCCTGTTTCTAGTCTCCCTGCTTCTAGTCTTCCTGCTTCCTGTTTCTGGTCTTCCTGCTTCCTGTTTCTAGTCTTCCTGCTTCGTGTTTCTAGTCTTCCTGTTTCCTGTTTCTAGTCTTCCTGTTTCTAGTCTTCCTGTTTCTAGTCTTCCTCGTTCCTGTTTCTAGTCTTCCTGCTTCCTGTTTCTAGTCTTCCTGTTTTCTGTTTCTAGTCTTCCTGCTTCCTGTTTCTAGTCTTCCTGTTTTCTGTTTCTAGTCTTCCTGTTTCTAGTCTTCCTGCTTCCAGTCTTTAATAAAACCAACCGGCTGCCGACTCTAACCTCAGATTTCACTCATCAGCTCCAATCCGTTTGTCTAAACTGCAAAATAACGTTTCACAAAAATCCTAATTATTCTTGAAACTTGAAAAATTATTAGAGATACAAAACAGAAACTGTAGTTAATAAAACCAGTTAATAAAACCAGTTAATAAAAACCAGTTAAGAGAAACCAGTTAATAAAAACCAGTTAATAGAAACCAGTTAATAAAAACCAGTTAATAAAACCAGAACAAAGACTTTTTCTTTCAGAGTGTATCTGCTGGGGTCTGATGGAGGACGGGGCAGGTAGATTGCACGTAGAACGCAGGTAGATTGCAGGAAAAGGGCATGTAGAGGACAGGTAGAGGGGCACGTAGATTGCAGGTAGAGGGGCAGGTAGATTGCAGGTAGAGGGGCAGGTAGATTGCAGGTAGAGGGGCAGGTAAATTGCAGGTAGAGGGCAGGTAGACGGGCAGGTAGATTGCAGGTAGAGGGCAGGTAGATTGCAGGAAAAGGGCATGTAGAAGACAGGTAGAGGGGCAGCTGGATTGCAGGTAGAGGGCAGGTAGATTGCAGCAAAATGGCATGTAGAGGACAGGTAGAGGGGCAGGTAGATTGCAGGTAGAGGGCAGGTAGATTGCAGGTAGAGGACAGGTAGAGGGCATGTAGCGGACAGGTAGAGGACAGGTAGGAGGTAGATAGATTGCAGGTAGATTGCAGGTAGGGGGCAGGTAGAGGGGCAGGTAGAGGGCATGTAGCGGACAGGTAGATGACAGGTAGGGGGTAGATAGATTGCAGGTAGAGGGTGGGTAGATTGCAGGTAGATTGCAGGTAGAGGGGCAGGTAGAGAGCAGGTAGAGGGGCAGGCAGAGGACAGGTAGAGGGGTAGATAGATTGCAGGTAGAGGGTGGGTAGATTGCAGGTAGAGGGGCACGTAGAGGGCAGGTAGAGGACAGGTAGAGGGGTAGATAGATTGCAGGTAGAGGGTGGGTAGAGGGGCAGGTAGATTGCAGGATAAGGGCATGTAGAGGACAGGTAGAGGGGCAGGTAGATTGCAGGATAAGGGCATGTAGAGGACAGGTAGAGGGGCAGGTAGATTGCAGGTAGAGGGGCAGGTAGAGGACAGGTAGAGAACAGGTAGAGGGCATGTAGCGGACAGGTAGAGGACAGGTAGGGGGTAGATAGATTGCAGGTAGATTGCAGGTAGGGGGCAGGTAGAGGGGCAGGTAGAGGGCATGTAGCGGACAGGTAGATGACAGGTAGGGGTAGATAGATTGCAGGTAGAGGGTGGGTAGATTGCAGGTAGATTGCAGGTAGAGGGGCAGGTAGAGAGCAGGTAGAGGGGCAGGCAGAGGACAGGTAGAGGGGTAGATAGATTGCAGGTAGAGGGTGGGTAGATTGCAGGTAGATTGCAGGTAGAGGGGCACGTAGAGGGCAGGTAGAGGACAGGTAGAGGGGTAGATAGATTGCAGGTAGAGGGTGGGTAGAGGGGCAGGTAGATTGCAGGATAAGGGCATGTAGAGGACAGGTAGAGGGGCAGGTAGATTGCAGGATAAGGGCATGTAGAGGACAGGTAGAGGGGCAGGTAGATTGCAGGTAGAGGGGCAGGTAGAGGACAGGTAGAGAACAGGTAGAGGGCATGTAGCGGACAGGTAGAGGACAGGTAGGGGGTAGATAGATTGCAGGTAGAGGGTGGGTATGCAGGAGGTGGGGTAGAACCAACACATGACCTTGGCCGAGGCCGGGTGACCTCCAGAACTGACCTTTCTGCCGGAGTCCTTGTGTCCACACTCCCCCTTGTCATACCACCACTTGTTTTTCAACTTGTCTAAGACGGCTTGTTCATTGAGCTTCAGTACTGCTAGGTTTACTGGGATTCTTCAGAGGAGGGGTTGGGGGTGAGAATAACATAAATAACATTATCAGCTCCATGTTATCTTATGTTATTGATCAGCGGCTGCAGCTACGGCAGCGGCTTTGCTAAGAGAAGCGTCAGCTCAACAACAGAACCAGAAACAACCAAAAACAGCCACAAACACACAAACAGTCTCAGTGTAGAATGTGAGCGGTAAAGTGATATGCGTTAATACTCCATCTAGCTGCTCTGGCCTGACTCCCTACATGCGAGATGTGTATTACTATATCACTTTGGGTAACCGGCAAGAGCTGGAAACACTCCGGGGTCTGAGACACCAACCAGGAACCTGGATTCTAGCGTTTTAGGGTTTGGAGTCCAGAAATAAGGAGCCCACTGATCAGACAGGGAGTTTTACTAAACAGGAAGTCAAAGAATTCAGCTATTTTACGTCTGGATTATCTATGTAATGTGAATTATTCCACTATCATTATGACTTCAGTATAATAACCAGCATTACTTTATACTAGTGGTGTCAGAATCATCTTAGTCCAGGATCTGATCTCCAGTAAAACCACAGCAAATTAATCCATAAATAACCACAACTCGTAATGTTTAGAAATGTTCACATTTAAGGAATTATCTTTTTACTAAACATCATGAACGACCTGAAATTTATGAAGAAAAATAAGTTCAGTTTCATCAACATTCATCCTCAGTTTATCATTTCCACATTACAACTTCCAGATCACACAGTGTCGACAAAGGAACACAACATTTAGTCATCTGGAACTGAACCATAGAAGATTTACTGGAGAATCAAAACCACAAAAAAAAACAAAAAGATAAAAAAACAACAAAAACAAGACAAAATATTACAAAAACAAGACACAAAATGACAAAAGTGAGAAAAACGACACAAAAGAAAGCAAGAGAGAAGAAATTAGACAAAAAAAATCCAAAGTGGCAAAAAATGGACAAACCACAAAAAAGAGAAAAAAATGACAGTAGTGAGAAAAATGACCAAAAAGTAGGCACAAAACAATGAATAAAGTAAACACAAAATGGCAAAATAAGACAAAAAACACAAGCAAGACAGAAAGGAAACAAAATGACAAAAACGAGAAACAAGACGACAAAAACATGAGACAAATGACAAAAGTCGGAAAAAAAGACAACAAACAACAAAAATATTACAAAAATGAGACACAAAACAACAAAAGTGAGAAACCAAACGGCAAAAAATGAGACAAACGACATGAAACAAAATATAAAAATTAGACAAAAACGTTACAAAGCGACAAAAAAGGACACAAAACGACAAAAACGAGACAAAAAAATTACACCAATGACACAAATGAGACAACAACTTGTCATGGTCTACAATTATTTTACATTTATAGTTTTACTAATTTACAATCTGCAGTTAATGTCTTCTCTGGAATTTTTACACTTTGAGGGCCGGATTGGACCCTCTGGAGGACCGCTTTTGGCCCGCGGGCCGCATGTTGGACACCCCTGGTTTATGCTGTTGTTTGAAGTATTGAAGTTTTACTGCGATGATCTGAAGTACTGAAGTTTTACTGTGATGAACTGAAGTTTTACTGCGATGCTGAACTGAGTAAAACTCTTATTTTTTGTGTTGTGACTTCGATTGTTCATCGACGACACCGTCCTGCAAAACTGTGATCAGACCAAATGTATTCAATGAACCAAAGGACTTTTTTTTGCCAGAAGTTGCTCAGAAAACAACATAAAATCAGAAATGTAGCCCAGAAAGTAGAAAATGGATGAGATACAAGTAAGACACAAAACTGAAATCAAATAAAAAAGCTAAAATGAGGCAGGAATAGAAGAGTAAAAAGTACTAAAACATGATAATCAGGTGTCACACATGATATTTGTCTAGTTTTCTAAACTGTCCTAAGAGCTGTTTATGAAGACGTTTGTGTACTTGTTTATTCTGTTCCACTGATAAGTTTGTTTACTTCAACAGAAAACTAACATTAGCTGAGGATGCAGTTGATTTATTTTCTCCCTTCAGTTGTTTGAATAACTTCGTAACTTCTGACGTCATTCAGTCTTTTCTGATCAACATCTGGCACAAGAATTTATTTCAGGATTAGGTCTGGGTGGAAAAAAGTTTTCAGACTGCCTTAAAATTTTACACAATCTCAAATATCATGAAATTTTTGTGGAAAAATCTTTTTAGTGTAACAGAAAAAAATAATAAATGGCAGACTTCTGTACTGTTGTTAGAATCTGTAAATCATTATTTTTCACTGATTAAAATACAGTAAAATGGTTTCATTTTACATGTAAACACTGTTAAAGATTTTTTTTAAAGTGGATATTAGTTTTTACAGCCAACACATAAATGTTAATGCGTTCATTAATAGTATTTTCTGTACTTTTACTTGATATTTGTCATTTAAAGGGATAGTTCGGGATTTTTGACATGAATCTCTATGGCATCCCTATCATTAGTAACGTACACTCTCACTGTCTTACCCCCGACAGTGTCCCGTGAGCCGAGTTCTGGTCCGGTTCTGGTCGCGGCGAAAGTAAGTCCGGCAGGTTTCCAGGGTCACTTAAATAAAACGTATTTCTTCTAAAAACAGCATGTGTTCAAAAGAGTGATTTATTTGCATCACAAAACCCATTTCCACGAAAAAGTCACACCACGTAATCACTTGGCACTACTTCCTGTCCCGTCGTATCAATGCGCGCTGTCCTCCAGCTGACTGCTGCGTACATGTGTTGATATCAACACAGGTACGCAGCAGTCAGCTTACGGCAGCGCGCATTGATACGACGGGACAGGAAGTAGTGCCAAATGATTACGTGGTGTGACTTTTTCGTGGAAATGGGTTTTGTGATGCAAATAAATCACTCTTTTGAACACATGCTGTTTTTAGAAGAAATACGTTTTATTTAAGTGACCCTGGAATCCTGCCGGACTACTTTCGCCGCGACCAGAACCGGACCAGAACTCGGCTCACGGGACACTGTCGGGGGTAAGACAGTGAGAGTGTACGTTACTAATGATAGGGATGCCATAGAGATTCATGTCAAAAATCCCGAACTATCCCTTTAACAGAACTGAAAATCAGTAGAATACTAGTAGATTGTTCATAAAGCTGCAGTTAAAACGCCTCCACCTAAAACTCTTCATGTGGTTCTGCTGTTATCGGACCTCAACATGACGACAATAAATTACAGTTAGTGCTTCAGTTAATGATATTACATTTTTAATAATAATTTATAATCCATCCCACTTTGACCTGCTGTATTTAAGGTTATTTTAATGTTTCTGGTCTTTCCTGACATGTCGGGTCAGGGTATGTACGGTTTCTGGACTGACTGGGACCTGAACGTTCCTGGTCGGTTCAGTTAAACGGCCTGTGGATCAGCGGGCGATGCGTCCAGACATGTGTCCGGAGTGTTTGCGGTGTTTGCGTCGCTGCGTCGCTGCCGGTTACCCCGGCGTTTCATTGGCTGTCGTTACCCGTCGGGGTCACGGTGATCTGACCTTGGAGTCCCCTCCCCCGGTGCCGCACTCGCCCTTGTCATACCACCATCTGTTTTTCAATTTGTCCAACAGGCCCTGCTCGTTCAGTTTTAACACTGCCAAGTTAACGGGGTTTCTACAGGGCGATAGTGACAACAAGGAGGCGTGTTAAAGGCAGAAACATGACAGCAGCCGTGTTCTCCATGTGATGATGGCGGTTAGTCAGAGGCGCTGCTCTTCATCCAGACAGATCCAGTTCCTGCTGGAGTTAAAGGACCAGACCAGTGACTTCTACCAGTTAGATAAACATCCAGCTGCTACTGGACTGAAGTTTGTCTGATTGTTTTTGCTTTTAAACTTTAGGACCAAATTAATGGAATGTTTCTGTAAAAGTGGTCAATTTATGGAACAATCCAGACAAGGAATCAAAAGAATCTAAATCACAGCAAGGTTTAAATACAGAATTAAAACCTGGATGTTATTAAAATATAAAGAAATGAAGTCAGAGTTCCATCGTGTTGTTATGAGAGAAACCCCTGACAGTAACAGTGTGTGCAGCCGCTCAGACTGTAGTCATTTAGTTTGTTTTTAATGCTCATTATAAACTGAATGTTTGATATAAACTGATTATAATAAAAAAAAAATAAACTGTTTGTTATAAAGGGACAAGTTACATCAGTTTATTCTTCTTTCTGCTCCTTTCATTCAGAAGTTTGGAAACGTTTGTTTTTGTGTTGAATTGAGGTGTTTTTTGCTTTATTTTGTCAAGGAATGAAAAAAGAAACTAAACTGGGATTAGTTTCCAGTGAGGAGTTTTTTTCTGTTTGGTAAATGTCTGTGAAATGATTTATAATTTTCAAGTCAAACGGGGAAATATTACACTATCAGCTGTAAAAATAGACTTCTGATGTGGACGTTAACAACTTGTTCTAATCACCTAAATGAAAAGGTTCTGTATGTAATTTAACAAAAATCACCACTTCTGTCAGCAAAACCTTCAGAATTATCTAAAGTCCAACATCCAGGTAGTCCCAGACTGAAGTTTGTCTGATCATCATTCTGTGGTTTGTTGTTGGAAAAAGAATTGACTGTGTTTACAGATGATGCTTCACTGTGTTTTTACTGACTGGAAATGACAAGAACAAGAAACAACAGACTGGAAACTAATGAAACGTTCATTTTCTCAGTCGTCTCCGTTTGCTGCCATCAAACGTTTCCTCTCTAACAAGCTTTGTGGTTGTTTTGTGTCTCTTGGTTGTTTTGTGTCTGTGTCTCTTTGTGTCTCTTTGTGGTAGTTTTGTGTCTCTTTGTGGTTGTTTTGCATCTCTTTGTAGCTGTTTTGTGTCTCTTTGTAGTTGTTTTGCGTTTCTTTGTGGTTGTTTAGTGTCTTTTTGTGGTAGTTTTGTGTCTCTGTGTTTTATGTGTCTCTTTGTGGTTGTTTTGTGTCTGTGGTAATTTTGTGTCTCTTTGCAGTTGTTTTGTGTCTCTTTGTGGTTGTTTAGTGCCTCTTTGTGGTAGTTTTGTGTCTCTTTGTGGTGGTTTTGCATCTCTTTGTAGCTGTTTTGTGTCTCTTTGTAGTTGTTTTGCATTTCTTTGTAGCTGTTTTGTGTCTCTTTGTGTCTCCACTTGGTTTGTGTTTTTCTCTGTTGATCTCCAGATCTTTCAGGGTGAAGCTTCTGGTCTGAGCAGTGGGAGGTTCTCACTGAGCTCTTTGGTTTCAGCCAAGACTAGACCAACTGTTGAACCACTGCACCAGATGTTCTCCCTGTGTACAGAACGCTGTAGAACATGGTAGAACTCAACAGGAACATGTGGAAATGCATAGAAGCTGCCTCTTGTCTCGTATCTGTCCAGTTTAAAGCAGTGTGGATAATTCTCAGGGTGTTTTAGTAAAGATGCAGCTGTAGTTTAGTGTCTTTTGTTACATGTTTGAGTGTTTTCCAGACAGAATAAATCTGTTGGTCAAAACATTAATAAACCTCTGTGAGTTTTATGTCCAATAATAGAGCCGGTGTCTGTTGCATAAACTGTTATGTCAGTGATGAAGTAATAAGATTTACTAAAGAACTCTGGAGTTATCTGGGACTCTTCAGTTATCAGAACTAATCTCCTTTATAAAACCACAGAGCTCAGATGCAATCCAGACCCGTAAATGTTCCACAAAAGCTTTGTTTCTTGTTTAGTTCTGTCAGGAATAGTGTCACTGGTTTGGTCCCAGTAGCTCCAGTGGTTTGAGGAACATTTTATTCTGGTCTGGGCTGAAAAGCAGCAAAATGAATCGTGTTCCTGGTGGCTGCAGATTAAATTTATGTTCTGGTAAATAAAGGAGGAACAGCAGCCACGTGTTCAGAACGTTTCAGGGTGGAACCAAGACTTCTGAGAACTTTTCTGCTGCTGTTCCTCTTTACTGACCAGCGATGACTGGACGGTAGCTGGATGTTTCTATGGCGATGGCTGACCAATACCATATTCGATGGACGGCTCATGTGATGACAGTTTTGTTCTGAGGTGCATCTTGTATCTGAAGATGTCGACATTTACAGAAACCTGAACATTTAAGAGAATCCAGTTCCAGCTGTTTCTAGAAGTAAGTGGTCACCTGGATCAGATTATTCTCTAAACTTTGGTGGTTTTATCTCTGAATGACAGAAATGTTCTGGACGATCCAACCGAGTCCAGCAGTTCATCCAACAGCCTCCTCCAGAAGTCATGAACCTCCTCAGAAGTCTTTGTCATGTGTCCATTGCTAAACTCATCCAGATCCTGGAGATAGTAGGAGCTTCAGGAGAAACCCACCAGACTTCTCTGGAAGATGTTTCTTGAAAGTCTTTCAAAGACGTTTCTTGAAACTGTGGGAGTTTAGCAGCAACGGGCACCATGACAAAGACTACTGAGGAGGTTCATGACCTGAAATGTTCCACCTTTTAATTGTAGGAGCTTCAGTAGAAACCCACTGGGCTTTCAAGAAACGTCTTCCAGAAAAGTCCAGCTGGTTCCTACAGAAGCTCCTATGACCTCTAGGACCTGGATGAGTTTAGCTAGCAGTGGGCACCATGACAAAGACTAATGTGGGAGTTTAGCAAGGTGAGATCTCCGGCTTTATCGATTACAATTCACTAAACTAACATCGTGTCGTATCAAAGGAGGCTTTAAACTACAGATTGCGATCAGATACTCATCAGGAGAACCTCCACTGAGCTACAGATGGTGAGGAGGAGAGGCACCACCCCCTGCTGGCTGCTGGACAGAATGCAGGAGTCTGATTGGATGAATCCTCGTCCGTTTAGACCCACAGTGATTCATTCTGGAACGAGACTCTCCTAAAGCAGATGAAATGAAGCTGACCGACCCACAGACAGACTCCGCTCAGATGTTCTGACATTGGTTACGCTACACCGTGTTGCTAAGCAACCGATCACTAATGGCCTGCTTCTTGTGGTTTCATTTAAAATAGTGAATGATTTAGTTTCTGGATCACACAGAGGAGCTAAACGACGGTTCAGACGCTAAGCGGAGTCTTTCTCAGGCTGGAAAACGCTGATGGGAGGCAGAACGAGATGTTCTCTAAGAGAACATCTGATAAGAACATCGGTGCACTGATGGAACAAAGACGAGGAGAGAAGCTGCTGTCAGGAAAAACATTCATCTTCTATCCAGTAAAACAACAGCTAATTAACTGAATGCATTAATCCTGGATGCTACAGAGCAGCTTCTGGTGAGCAGAAATGTTCACATTCATTCAGCTCTGAAGCTGCCAAACCAACAACTTCCATCAAACTGACATTTAGAACAGAATTAACTCATTAAAGGTCTTCAGTTCACAGAGGAGCAAAGAAACCAGAAAATATTCTGCAAACATTACCAGAATTTTCATAGAATAATCTATGAAACAACTAAAACTAACTGAAGCCATTTATTTTTGACCGCCTGTTGTTTAAAATCATTTATTTCTGGTGTTTATTCAGATGTATCGACTTTATGCTGATCTGCAGAGGACTGATGTGATAAATATTATTAAAATGACCAAAAATATGAATAAAATCACATAAAATATTAACAAAACATCAGAAAAATATTCCTAAAATCTCCGGTCACATTAAAATGTCAATAATATGACAGAAAACATGAATAACATTCTGAAAATGGAGAATATTCAGCAAATGTAGGAACATAATTTTAAAAAATGACTGAAAATATTGAATAAATGTCTGAAAAAGTTGTTGGTAAAATAATAATGAGTTAAATTATTAAAACAACCACACATATAATCAGCTGAACTGTTGGATTGCTTCTATTTCTGGATGTGTTTGTTCAGTTTCTCATCTCCAGGACATTGGATCATTCCTGTTTTAACCATCTTTTAGTCGAGTATTTCTTCACCTTCAAACAAATGAGATGATAAAATAAATAATGAGATGATAAAATAATGCGATGATAAAATAATGAGATAAAATAAATAATGAGAAAATAATGAGAAAACAAATAATGATGATAAAATAAATAATGAGATGATAAATTAATAATGAGATGAATAATGAATGAGATGATAAAATAAATAATGAGATGATAAAATAAATAATGAGATAAAACAAATAATGATGATAAAATAAATAAAGGTGGGAAGTGTTGGTTTAGCAGCAGAGCGGCTGAATTTATTTTATTATTGAAGTTCAAAACACAGAAATCATTTTTACCTTCGAACGAATTTATTAAAATGAAGTTCTATCTGAAAGCAGCTCAGAGACAAAAACTGAAGAGTAGAGTTGGTGAGTGGTCTGGTGATGGACAGACAGGTATAGAGAGACAGACAGGTTAATGACAGACAGACAGGTACAGAGAGACAGGTTAATAACAGACAGACAGACAGACAGACAGACAGACAGGTTAATGACAGACAGGTACAGAGAGACAGGTTAATAACAGACAGACAGACAGACAGGTTAACGACAGACAGACAGACAGACAGACAGACAGGTTAATAACAGACAGACAGACAGACAGAGAGACAGAAGGACAGACAGACAGACAGGTTAATAACAGACAGACAGACAGGTACAGAGAGACAGGTTAATAACAGACAGACAGGTACAGAGAGACAGGTTAATGACAGACAGACAGACAGGTTAATAACAGACAGACAGACAGACAGGTTAATGACAGACAGGTTAATGACAGACAGACAGACAGACAGACAGACAGACAGACAGACAGACAGGCAGACAGGTTAATGACAGACAGACAGACATATTGACAAAGACAAACACAAGAGAGAGAGACAGACAGACAGGAAGACAGGTTAACAGACAGACAGACAGACAGACAGTAAACAGACTGTATTTGAAATCTTTGATTTTTAGAATAAATCTAAAGTGAAGCAGCTCCGAGCTGTGCAGACGTTTCACTTCTAACTAGCACAATAAATAAATAAACAATACATAAATAATAATAAACAACAATAACAATAATAACAATAATATTAATCAACCTTCATGTTTAATAATTTCCCTTCAGTCTTATTAAAGTTTTATTTACTGGATGTTTAGTTCTTTTGTTCAGACTCCAGACCTCTGGAATACTGCATTTATTCCTATTTTACTGCGTTTATTCCTGTTTTACTGCGTTTATTCCTGTTTTACTGCATTCCTTCCTGTTTTACTGTGTTCATTCCTGTTTTACTGAGTTTATTCCTGTTTTACTACAATCATTCCTGTTTTACTGTGTTTATTCCTGTTTTACTGTGTTCATTCCTGTTTTACTGCGTTTATTCCTGTTTTACTGTGTTCATTCCTGTTTTACTGCGTTTATTGCTGTTTTACTATGTTTATTCCTGTTTTACTGCATTCATTCTTGTTTTACTGCATTCATTCCTGTTTTACTGCGTTCCTTCCTGTTTTACTGCATTTACTCCCGTTTTACTGCATTCCTTCCTGTTTTACTGCGTTTATTCCTGTTTTACTGCATTTACTCCAGTTTTACTGCATTTATTCCTGTTTTACTGCATTTATTCCTGTTTTACTGCATTCATTCCTGCAGTAGTGTTTCTCTGTCTAGATTGATCTACTCTAAAGGAGGACTTCGGTACAATGAAGATTCCTCCTCATCTCTTCTGGAAGGACATGTAGAAGATGAGGAATCTTTTTGTTCCTCCTGAGGGATCTCCAGGACGAAGGAGTGAATTCTCTCCTTCAGGATTAAACAGAATGTTCCTCTGGAGGAATTAGAAAGTTTCAATTACCTCCTCCAGAAGAAGACCAAGAGGAGGAATGTTCTTCTGGATCTTCTTCTGGAGGATGAGGAAGGAGGGAAATGCTCCTCTGTTTTTATCGTCCATCTTCTTTAGGAGAATCAAGAGGAAGAACCATCTTCTAAATTCTTTAAGTACAAAGACGGAGAAGAACAATCGTCCTCATGTTCCTTGTCCTCCAGAAGAAGATGGAGGAATGTTTTTATCTTCATGCTCATCCAGAAGAAGAAGATGAAGGAGATGAATCAAACATCTGAGTGTCGTTAGATTTCTATCAATCTAAACTAAATCTACGTTTCACAGACTAGTTCTGGTTGAGGAGCAGCAGGTTTCACGTCCACACAGCAGGGGGCGCTGCAGAGGTCACCATCAGAACAACACTAAGAACAAACTCCTGAACCAGACCAGACCAGAAGAAGCTTCACAGCGGTGGATGGAAGCAGAACTTCAAAATACAAGATGAAGAAACAGGAGCAGAAACAACCAGAGAGTTAATAGAACCTCAGACTGGTTCTTCAGCTGATCAGAACTTTACGACCAGAACCTTTACAAGACAGAATCACTCCATGTCAGGTTCTCACAGTCATGACCTCCTGGTGGCAGAAGGTCTTCCTGTTGAGCTGCAGAAGGTTGGACTCAGTCAGACGGTCAGTTTAAAGTTCTTACAAGATCCGGAGGGACAAAAAAGTCAAGTGGTGGACCCAAAAAAGTTCACCTGCAGCGAGCTGGAGGTTCTGACGGGAAAATCCTGGACCAGATTAAAGCCTTCACTGATGCTGACAGCAGCCTGGAAACATCTGCAGAAGAACTTAACGAACAAAAACATCTTCAGAACTCACGTCTCCTCCCAGACCAGACCGACCCATCTGGACTTTGGAAGGAGCTCCAAACATGGAAGAAAGTTTTATTATCTGATGAGAAAACTCTGAACCTGGACGGTCCTGATGGTTTCCAACGTTACTGACATGACGAGCAGATCCACTGGAGATGTTTTCCACGAGGGTCCATCATGATCTTTTTCCTTCAGTGGAACAACGGAGCTGCAGGTTGTGTAGGACGTCAGACGGCTGGAGATGTGGAGATGTTGCAGCAGTCTGGTCGGTAATGACCTGTTCTGTCAGCAGGACACTGATGAAGAACTTCTTCCTGGAGAACATTGTTGTTCTTTTGGACCATCGTTCATGTTCCTCTGATCTAAATCCCGTTGAGAATGTTTGGGGGACTTTACAGAAACGGAGGTCAGGTCCAGACTGTGGAAGTCCTTCATGAAGTCATTTTCTCCACATGGTTCCTCCAACATCCTGAAACATCAAGCACGCCTAAACCAGGTCTTGGAGTGATCAAGAAGATCGTTGATGTTCCTCACTACTGGGACCTTTTCTCACGCTTTTAGTCCTGTTTTGGGTTTTTTGGTCTTGAAGTTATGATCATCTGATGGACCTGTCTGAGTCTACAGCAGGTTCTATAAACTCTCTGGTTCTTGTTTCTGCTCCTGTTCCTTCTTCTTGTACTTTGAAGTTCTCCTTAGGACCTGGTTACATCCACCGGTGTGGAACGTGAATCTGAAGACCTGGTTCAGGAGTTCTAGTGCCGCTGGTTTTGAAGGACTTCTCTGACAGAAACAGACGCAGGACAACATGAACACATGAGGCCTCTAGGTGGTACCTGAGTGGAGATCCTTTGGGCGTGGCCACCCCGTAGCCCTTGGAGTCCAGGTTTCCTCCCACCTTCATGGTGTCGCAGGGCTTCCTCTGCTCGATGTACTCGTTCATGGACGACTCCAGCAGGTAGGCGTACTTCCCCTTCGACTTGCGGACCCGCACCACGCCCTCGTTGGTGTTCTTCACGAACACCGTGGGGTCGGCGCTGCGCATGTACGACCACATCTTCTCGAACACGGCGATCTTGGAGCGCTGAGGGAACAAACAAATGTCATTCATGGAGATAAACAGGAGAAGAACAACCTGCAGGGTTCCAGGTAGAACCCTGAAACTGCTCCGTTCATACTCTAATAGCTAACCCAGTCTCTTAAGAACTAGACCAGGGGTGTCCAACATGAGGCCCGTGGTCCAAAACCGGCCCTCCAGAGGGTCTAATCTGGTCCTCCAGATGGTCTAATCTGGTCCTCCAGAGGGTCCAAACTGGTCCTCCAGAGGGTCCAAACTGGTCCTCCAGAGGGTTCTTTTTTGTTTGTTTCGCATAGTTTGTCTAATTTTTGGTTGTTGTGTCTCATTTTTGTAATATTTTGTTGTGTTTTTGTCTTTTTTTATTGTTTTGTTTCTTGTTTTTGTTGCTTTGTAACTTTTTTGTCTCATTTTTTGTTGTTTTGTGTTTCCTTTTTGTCTTGCTTGTGTATTTGTCATATTTTTGTCATTTTGTGTTTTGTTTTATTCGTTGTTTTGTGTCTCATTTTTGTCATTTGTCCATTTTTTGTCACTTTTGTTTTGTTTCGTGTCGGTTGTCTAATTTTTTTGTCATTTCATTTTGTTTCTCATTTTTGTTGTTTTATGTTTTGCTTTATTCGTTGTTTTGCATCGCTTTAGTTTTGTGTTTTGTAGTCTCGCTTGTGTTGTCTGTTTTTTTGTTGCTTTGTAACTTTTTTGTCTCTTTTTTTGTTTCGTTTCATGAGTGGACTCCAGTAAATGTTCATTAACAGCTGGTGAAACGGTTCTACAGTCTGGTCCTGCTGACGTAGAACCTTCCTCCTGATGGAAGGAACACCGCAGATCTTCTGACCAGCTGACTGCAGTCAGGAAGAAGAGCGTTCTCACCTTGAAGAACTCTTTGGTGGAACCTCCGTCCAGGGTCCCGTAGGCGATCTCCGTCTGCTTGGCCAGGTCTTCTGCACTCTCTATGGGGGAGACCATCCTCTCCACGGTGAGGAAGGCTGCCAGGTTGGCCGTATACGAGGAGATGATGATGAGGGTGAAGAACCACCAAACTCCTCCCACAATCCGACCCGACAGAGACCTGTGGAGAACCAACCAGATATTTAAAGAACCGCAGCTCCCATGGTTTCTTTTCTGTCTTATTGTTAAGTGGTGGAACGTCTCCTAAATGAGAAGAAGAAGTCCATTTTGAGCTCCTGGTCTTGGCCCACAGACTGGAAGAACCTCAGAACCAGACCGGTCCGTGGACGCAGGGCTCCTACCTGGGCGAGATGTCACAGCCCTGCTGCATGAAGGCTCCCAGAGAGAACCACAGAGAGTTGAAGATCCCAAAGTCATTGGTGTGTTCTGGAGCCTCCTTCTCCTTCTGCTGGTTCTGGTTCCCTGAGAGACACAAAGAGAACAGAACACACCAAGGAGCCTCAGAACACAAGGAAATAATGAGGATGAAGACGATGAGGACGAAAATGATGGAGATGGTGAAGATGATGGTGATGAAGATGAAGATGTTGAAGATGAAAATGGTGAAGATGATGATGGTGAAGATGATGAAGATGAAAATAATGAAGATGATGGTGAAGATGGTGAAGATGAAGATAATGAAGATGATGGTGAAGATGGTGAAGATGATGAAGATTGTGGTGGTAATGATGAAGATGAAGGTGAGGATGATGAAGATACCTAGAGACTGGGTGAGTTTAGAGGATGAAGATGGTGAAGATGAAGATGATGATGGTGAAGATGATGAAGATGGTGAAGATGATGAAGATACCTGGAGACTGGGTGAGTTCAGAGGATGAAGTCGGTGGAGGTCTTCGTGAGGAAGAGGAGGGCAGAGTTTCATCTTCATCATCAGAGTCGTCTCCCTGCCACTCATAAGGACTGAAGCGACTCACCTGAAACCAGCAGATCATGAATGTCTCCAAATCAATCCTGGATTCTGGTTCCTTCAGAAATTTATCAAAGATCTTCTAGAAATATGACAACATCTGCTGGATCATGAATAAACAAACAGAAATGTTGATATTTGGTTAAATTCATCCATTTCCGCCTCAGTTTGGTTCTTCTGGTTTCAACCTTCTGGTTTATCTTTGACTCTTCTGGACTCTATACCTACTGTCAAGCACGGAGGTGGTAGTATCATTATACTATCAGTTTAACTAACTCAGATTTGTTTCTCCATCAGTCCTCAGGTTCTTGTAAAGTCTAAGTCAGGACTTTGGGGAGACCAGTCTAGAACCTTCATTCCAGCCTGATGGAACCATTTCTTTACCACGTCTGATGTGTGTTTGGGCTCATTTTCTGGTTGAAACATCCAACTGTGTCCAAGATCAACCTTCTGCTGATGGTTTTAGATTTTCCTGAAGAACGTGGAGGTGATCCTCCTCCTTCATTATTCCATTTAGTTTGTGGAAAGCTCCAGTTCCACATAGCATGATACTGCCGCCACCATGCCTAATCGTAGGTTTGGTGGTCTTAGGGTTAAAAAAGTCTAAGACCCACCAAAGACAGTCTAAAACCAGTACTCAAAAAATCTAGAACCAGGACCAAAATCAAACCTAAACCAGTAAAAAATTGTTCAGAACCAGTCAGAAAACAGTCTGAAACCAGTCCCAAAAAGGACTAAAACCAGGACCAAAACAAAACCTAAACTTCTTCTTAAAAAAAAGTCCAAAAACTGCCAAATCTACAGTCTGAAACCAGTCCTTAACTGGTCATAAAAACCAGTCCTAGAAACAGTCTGAACCCAGTCCTAAAAAACTCAAAAAACAGGACCAGGAAAGTCCAGAACCAGTCCTAAAAAAATCTGTAACAGTCCCAAACCAGTCCTAAAAACGTCTTAAACCAGAAGGAATCAGGACCAAAACCAAACCTAAAGTACTCCTAAAGAAAGTTCAAGACCCGTCCAAGACCTGCCCAGGACAGTCTGAAACCAGTCCTCATCCAGGACCAGATCCAGAGTAAAATAAATTCTAAACCAACTTTAAATCACATCCAAAACCAGGAGAACCAAGACTGAAACCAAACATAAACCAGTCCCAAGAAAGTCCAGAACCAGTTCAACGTCCAGTCTGAAACCAGTCCAGAAGCTCTTCTAGAAAGCTCCAGAGCATGATACTGCCACCTCCATGCTTGATGATAGGCTTGGTGTTCTTGGGGTTAAAGTCCTCACCTTCAGTTTTTGCTTCATCTGACCACAGAACTTTCCTCCAGAACCTTTTGTTTGTCCATGTGATGAGCGGAGCTTTAAGGTTCTGCTTCTAGACTCTCAGCTCGTGCTCATGTAAAACCCTGTGGATATTTCCAGCCACTTTGGACTATTTTTGAGTCAATTTCTTCCTTTTTTTCAGTCCTTCTGGATGTTTTCAGTCACTGTGGAATAGTTTTGCAGAAATCTGGACAAATTCTGAGACAATTTTAACAGTTTTTGTGTCAATTTGGGCAAATTTTGAATTATTTTTAGTCAATTTGGACAATTGTTGAGTGAATTCATGAGTCAATGTGGACAACTCCATCAGTCAGTTTGGACCATTTTGCACCTTGCCAGGCAACTTTTTAATATTTTAGACACATTTCCGGCCACCTGCGACTATTTTTGAGTCAATTTGGGCAATTTTTGAGGTAATCTGATCATTTTTTGTACCAGTTTGGGCAGGTTTTTAATCATTTTAGACATATTTTTAGGCTCTTTGGACAGTTGTTGAGTGAATTTATGTCCATGTAGACATCTCTTCAGACAGTTTAGGCTGTTTTTGTCAGGGCTCCCTCCTCGGTCCCAGCTTCAGCCCCCACCTGACCTCCCTCATCCTCCCTCTCCCCCTCCTTCCTCCTATTCCTCTCTCCACCTTCCTGCTCTGTCGAGCTGCTGTTCATCACCAATCACTCATCAACGGAACTCCTGACAGCTGCGGTGCAGCACACCTGCTGATCATCTCCACCATAAAAGCCGGCCGCACACTCCACACCCTGCCAGACAGTAAATTCTGCTCACGCAGTCAGTTGTCTCACCTAGCACCTTCTTTCACTGTTGAAAAAGCCTTGCCTTGTCTAACCCTGCTTCTCTTGTCTAGCTCCGCTGACCCAGCTGCCCAGTCCCACCTGCTCTGTCCCCCCATCTCCTGCACTCTGGATCCAGCCCTGACCAGACCTCCCCACCCTGCCTCCCTCACCTTGGACCTGCCACCTGCTCCTGGATCCCCTACTCGTCGTGGAGGGTCTCTGCCTGCCGTGCGTCCCCGTCGGCTCTGGAAAACACCCCACCTGTCACCCCCCTGGAACGAGGCTCTCCTGCCCGCTCTCCGCCGCCAACCTACCCCCACCACAGAGAACGCCAACCGGGCTGCGGTTCCTGGTACAGTCACCCCCTCACCCTCCCCTTTTAGTTCAGTTACTCAGACATCAGTTTTCCACCCCATCCAGCACTCCCTTAACTTCTGTTTAAAAACAATAAAATCCACCTTTGTTCTTGCCGCAGTCCCTCGTCTGTGTGCTCTCTGCTCGGGTTCACCCCCACATCGTGACAGTTTTTGAGTCAATTTTGGGCAATTTTTGTACCAACCTAGGCAACTTTTGAGTTCAAGTCACTGATTTTCTTCTTCAGATCTTTGCTGAGCTCCTCAGACTTTCCCCCTGTAGTGTTTGAGTCTAATGAGTGGATCTAATGGTTCTATTTAAACTGGATCAGAGGAGTCAGCAGCCGTAGTCGACTGGAATCACTCAGGAGGAGTTAAGAGGTTATGAAACTAAGGAAATCTGATTAACTCAACTTTCTCCATCACCAAACCTGATCATTCAAGTTACTGAGTATTTATGATCCAGCAGATTCTGCCATATTTCCAAAAGAACTTTAATAAATCTATAAAAGAACCAAAATACGGGATGGTTTTAGTGTTTCAATGATTCCATCATAAATTCTGAGTTCTAGGAAGACGGAACAATAAACATTGACGGTACCAGCAAACTTTGGTTCCTGACTCTAGATGTTTCTGTTCCGTTCAGTAGAACGTATCTAGAAGTTCAAACCAGTTTAAACGTGAATTATTTATGCACAGTTTTCCTCACAGTGAACAGAACAGAGGAGAAGAACCTCACCAGGAACAGAACCACGCTGACACCAATGTAGGCGAACACGATGCACATCCAGATCTCGTAGGCCAGTGGGTCCAGGAAGGAAAAGACCCCCGGTTTGGACTTGGTGGGCTTCTTGATCATGATGGAGATCCCCAGAGACATGAAGGGTTTGGTGAAGTCGATGACCTGCTCTCGGACCAGCGTGATGGTGAGCGGAGCCACGGCCACGTCAGCACTCTGCAGAACCACAACACGTTTTACCCTGTGGAAACACCTGGACAGCTGTCTGCTCATCTCATCATGGAGGCTCAGTAGGACAGATGTTTCTAGAACCAAACCCTCCCAGTTCTGTTCACTTGACTGGACAGTTTCTTTAAACATCTGGAGCTCAGACGGACCGACTAACCCAACCGGACCTCCAGATGTTTGCTCACCTTCTTGTCTCTTCAGGAGTCCGTCAGTCTTTGGTTTTATTTTAATAAAATGTTCCGTTGGAAATAGTTCTAGTTAGGTTCTATGAATGCTTTCAGCGGGAACTTTGTCTTTAGTTCCCAGGATGCTGTTCTTAAAGGTAGAATAACGTTCTATAAAGACGTTCTTAAAACTTTATGTTGTGTTGAGTTCCTTTGTTACCATGGAACGTTGTGGGAACATTTTATAGAAGAACATCATATAATGTATTTCCTCAGAACATTGGAGGCAAAATGTTCCACCTTTGTTAATATCTCATATATCAGGAAGGTTTTAAAAGAATGTTCTGTCATCTGAGGTCTTGATAACATCTGGAAAACATCTTTAGAATGTTGCTTTGAGAACATTCTTTTATGATCATGGAACACATCTGACATCCTCCAAACATCCTCAGAACGTTCCGTCAAAAAATGTTTGGTCAGAAGTGTTGGACTGTTTTCTACTAACGTTCTTAAAACTGTACGCTGCATTAAGAACGTTCTGCCTGTGTTGACACAGAACGTTTTAAGAATGTTTTATAGAAGAACGTCATATGATGTGTTTCCTCAGAACATTAGAGGATAAATGTTCCATCTGTGTTAACATGTCACATTACAGGAACGTTTTATAAAACACCATCTGAGGCCTCCACAACATCTGGAGAATGTTCTTAAAAGGTTCTGTCTTAGTTCACTTTTAACCTCACAGGAACATGTTTGTAAATGTTTTTAAAATGTTCTGAGAAGGTTCTGCAGGGTTCTAGTAATGCTGTCAGCAGAGATTTGTCTATAGTTCATAGAACGTTCTTCATAAAAGCCGAATGGCGTTCTAAAAATGTTTGATCATAACACTGTTGGACTGTTTGTAGCAGTGTTCTTAGAACTGTATGTTGCATTAAGAACGTTCTTCCTCTGTTGTCACAGAACATTAATGGAATGTTTTACAGAAGAAGGTCATATAATGTGTTTCCCCAAAATGTCCTCAGAACATTTCTCCTCTGTTAACACATCACATTACAGCACCGCAACATCTGGAAAACATTTTTAGAATGTTGCTTTGAGAACGTTCTTCCTTCGTTGTCATGGAACATAATGTTCTATCTTGGTTCACGTTTAACCTCACAAGAACATATTTGTTAACATTTTTAAAATGTTCCGAGTAGTTCTGCAGAGTTCTAGCAGTGTTCTCAAGAGGACTTTTGTTTATAGTTCATAGAATGTTCTTCATAAAGGCCAAAAATGTTTGTTGTTAGAATGTTGCTTTGAGAACGTTCTTCCTTCGTTGTCATGAAACATAAACCGATAGAATCCTCCAAACATCCTCAGAACTTAAAAACGTTTCGTCATATTTCACTTTTAACCTCATAGGAACATTACTTGAAAAGATAAATATTCCTAAAACATTCCTTTAACATTGGAATAGAACTCTGAAATGTGACTAGAACCTGTAGCTAACGTTAGCTGATGTTGTGGGAACATTTTGGTGTTTTCCTGAGTTTGTTCTCAGCAGAATGTAGACCAGACTTTAAGGTTTGTGTCCGGAACGTTCTCGGTAATAGAACGGTTCTCACCCCGTACACCAGTTCTCCCACCATGCCGTTCCACATCTTGGTCTCAGAGTCTCTGGCGCCATACTTCCCGTCGCCCACCAGCTGCAGTCGGTAGCTGAAGCCCACGTGTTTGGCGATTTCCGAGGCGAGTTCTGCACAGTACCCTTCGTATTTATCATTCCCCTCCAGCTTCTCATGGTTCGTCTTCAGCATCATGTACGGCGCCTCCTGCAGGACAGACGGACAACAAGATGTAGAACACAGAAGTGATGGTTTCTGGAAATGTTCATCTGTACCCCTATGGAGATATTCCCTTAAAAACCAGTCATTTACCACATTAACAACGTCTAGACTGGATTTATCATTCATTTAATGTTATCTTCATTGGAAAAAATAACTGCTTCTCTTTCAGCAATAAGGACATTTCTAGGTGACCCCAGACTCTTGAACGGTAATGTAAACATCATTTCTGTATTTTTGTATTTATTGTAATTCTTCCTCTTTTATTCCTCATCTGCTTCTAGCGGTTCTAACATGGAAATGAACCTCTGAGGATCGATGAGGTTCATCTAGTTTCATCTAAGAGAACTTTATAGTGACTCAAGTTTCAGTAACTGTTGTTCTCATGGATTCACAGCTGAATAAATTCATATTAAATCACGTAGATATTCAGTGTTTGTTAATTAGATGAAGAACCCAGTAGAACGTCCTGCAGTGGAAATATTCCTGAATGCATTAACTTCAGGCTTCAATAGAACGATGGAGGTTTTACAGTCGATTCTCCTGATCTGAAAGTTCAGTTTCAACCTTAATGGAGTACTGCTCTCTCTGAGGGCTTCTTTAGTTTGGTTCTGTTCTATTGTTCTGCTGTTCTGTTATTCATTTCTGTTCTATTGTTCTGCTATTGGAGCTGCAGTGGTTGTTCCTCTGCTGGATTTCTCTATAACTCAGCGTTCAGGTAAGCAGAACCGTACCAGGATGGTGGTGACCACATAGGTTCTGTTCTGCAGACCGTGGAACTCCTCCAGAACCGGCTTGTAGACGGCCGTGTTGACGTAGCCTTGCTTCTCGTTCCAGTAGCCCATCTGAGCAGAACCACAGGTAGAGGTTTAGAAGACATCCATCCATCCATCCATCCATCCATCCATCCATCCATCCATCCATCCATCCATCCATCATTCAACCATCTATCCATCCATCATTCATCCATCATTCAACCATCCATCCATCCATCCATCCATCCATCCATCCATCCATCCATCATTCAACCATCCATCCATCCATCCATCCATCCATCCATCCATCATTCATCCATCCATCCATCCATCCATCATTGAACCATCCATCCATCTGTCCAACATCCATCCATCCATTCATCCATCATCCATCCATCCATCCATCCATTCATCCATCATTCATCATTCAAACACCCATCATCCATCCATCCATCATTCAACCATCCATCCATCTGTCCAACATCTATCCAACCATCCATCCATCATTCAACCATCATTCGTTCATCATCCATCCATCCATCCATCCATCCATCCATCATTCAACCATCCATCCATCCGTCCAACATCCATCCAACCATCCATCCATCCATCAACCATCATCCATCCATCCATCCATCATCATCATCATCCATCCATCCATCCATCATCCTCATCCATCCATCCATCCATCCATCCATCCATCCATCCATCCATCCACCATCCATCCATCCATCCATCCATAATTCAACCATCATCCATCCATCATCCTCCATCCATCCATCCATCCATCATCCATTCATCCATCATCTATCATCCATCCAACCATCCATCATTCAACCATCATTCAACCATCCATCCATCCATTATCCTACATTCATCATCCATCCATCCATCCATCCATCCATCATCCATCCATCCATCATCCTCCATCCATCCTCCATCATCATCATTCAACCATCCATCCATCCATCCATCATCCAACCATTTATCCATCTATCCATCCAACCACCATCCATCCACCCATCCACACATCCATCCATCCATCCTCATCAGGGTCATGGGGGCTGCAGTCTATCCAGCTGACTGAGGGTGAAGGTTCACCTGGACAGGTAACAGTCAATCACATAGAGATAAACAATCACATCAGTTAACCTCAGCATGCTTTTGGACTGTGGGAGGAACCCGGAGAACACACCAGGGAGAACATGGACACTCCATCCAGAACCAGGGATCTTCTAGCTGTGAGGTGACAGTACTAACCACTGATCTACGGTGCCACCCACAACCATTCATTATTAATCAGGATGTCTAGCTATTTTTAGCCCCTCATGTCTCTGTGGAACTTCAGAAATCTCTCTGAAGCTGGTTCTGGTCTTGTTGGATCTACACCTCTAGGGTTCTGAGTCTTCTGTTCTTGTTGCGTCCCCTTCAGTCAGTCTCTGATGTTATGTGTCTATTTCTGGCCGTCTTCTATCTCTTTTGTTTCTTTCTTGGATCTGTTTTTGTCGGTTCCGTCTGCTTCGTCTCTTCTCCAACTCTTCTGGTTCTTTTATTTCTGATCAGGTTCTGGTCTTTATGGGTTCCTAGGTGTTTGCTCTCTGTCTATAGGAACTCTCTTGTTGGTTCTTCATCTCCATGTTTAGGTTGTTTTGAGTCTTTTTCATGCTCAGAAATGTTCCTGTTAAAATGAGGTTCTGGTTCTTCAGAAATTTTCCTCTGCTGGAAAAGGACCACGTAGGTTCTGTTCTGTTCTGTACTATTTAACAAACTGGAAACTCAGAAAGCTGAGACCTCAAACAAACGCTGCAGGTTTCAGAGAACCGGGAGCTAAATGGTTCCTGAGAGGATCTCTAACAGAACCAGACCTCTAACAGAACCAGGTCTCTAACAGAACCATATCCCTAACAGAACCAGACCTCTAACAGAACCATATCCCTACCAGAACCAGACCTCTAACAGAACTGGATCACTAACAGAACCAGACCTCTAATAGAACCAGATCACTAACAGAACCAGACCTTCCTGGGTCCAGCTGGGCTCAGCTCCATCACTGTCAGGGTGTAGTTGGTCCGATGTCCTCGCTCATCGAACTGGATTCGACCTGTCAGACCATCCAGACGGACCTGAGGATGAACAGCAGAGGTCAGAAAGAGCCAGTAATAATCTACAGTCTGACAACTTCCTGTTTGACTGAATTCTACTTCCTGGACGTCTCTGAGTTCACCTCAGAAAAAACAATCATTTATTAAGTCTGTCTGTGGTTGTGTGTCTGTAGTTGTGTGTGTCTGTGGTTGTGTGTGTCTGTGGTTGTGTGTCTGTGGTTGTGTGTCTGTGTGTGTCTGTGGTTGTGTCTCTGTGGTTGTGTGTCTGTAGTTGTGTGTCTGTGGTTGTGTGTCTGTGGTTGTGTGTCTGTGTGTGTCTGTGGTTGTGTGTCTGTGGTTGTGTATCTGTAGTTGTGTGTCTGTGGTTGTGTGTCTGTGTGTGTCTGTGGTCGTGTGTCTGTGGTTGTGTGGTTGTGTGTCTGTGTGTGTCTGTGGTTGTGTACCTGCTGCAGGGCTCTCTGGATGTCGATGCCCTGCCCCCACGGAGCCGGCGGATTGGCCAGACACTCTCCAGCGTTGCCACGGCGAGAGATGTCGATCCGTTGCCGCCGCAGGTTGTTGAAGGCTGTCGCCATGACGATGACCCCGTCATAGGTCAGAGCTCCGGTGTACTGGACACAGACAGGAAGTGGGTTTTCACAATAAAGGAGCAATAAACTGTGACTAGACATGCAAACACACAACAACAGACACACAACTACTTTTACCTTTGCACTTGACAGACTGCAACAAATAATTATCAAAATCCTAATATGACTGTTGACCTACTTTTATGGTTCTTCTCCAGGTGGTTTCCTCCTGACCAGATCTTTGCTGGTGTTGTTCTACTCTCAGATGGACGTCTTTGGATAAAAGCGTCTCATAAATGAAACTGTAGGATTGTAGAACCCTACAGACACATTTGCACTCGTGGCATTCTTTCCTCAATGTTCTTCAGAAAGTTCTTCCAGCTCTGCAGCAGAAGTTCCCATAAATGTGTGGTTCTTGTAGGTGCTGTGCTTTCACTCTTCTGTCCAGTTCATCCAAAGCAGCTTCATAGGAGTTAAGTCTGGAGACTGTGCTGCCACTCCATGTTCTCAACCATCTGGTTCTCCTCCTCCATGTTGGACAGTTGATGTTAAACGACACTAAAAGATCCAAAAATTACCTCAAAAAATTACGCTGAAAGACATAAAAATTACCCAAAAATGACACTAAAAGATGAAAAAAATTACACTAAAAAATCCAAAAAATACACAAAGAAAGGGAACATGAAAAGATCCAGAAATTACCACAAAAGATGCAAAAATTACATTAAAAGATCCAAGAATGACGAACGGCACTAAAAGACAAAAAAAAAAAGACTTTAAAGATGGAAAAATGACCCCAAAAGATCCTCCTCCATGTTGGAAAGTTGATGTTCCACACTGAGGAACCGTCCATTCTGCAACTTGATGGCTACAAATATCCTGCTGATGAACCAAAGATTTCAGATTTAGATCCATCGGTCCATGATACCTTCTTCCAGTCTTCAGTAGTCCATTGGTGGTGTTTCATGGTCCAGGAAGCCTCTTTTCCTGATTCTGACGTCTAACAACGGCTTTCTGCTGCAGCTCCACCTGTCAAACCTGCAGCTCCAAGTCTTCTCTCCACAGTTAAACTTCTTCCTACAACCTCTATGAAGCTGACTGAAGCTGTTGTCCTCTGAGCTTCTATCACCGAGCTGCTGACTCTCATAAACTGGTCTTCTGGTTCTGTTGTGGCTTTAGGTCTTCCAGATCTCTTCCTGTCAGAGTTTCCTCCAGTTTCTGAACCTTTTGATGGAGAAGAAAACTGGACTCTCTGACACCTGGACTTCCTTCTTCTCTGCATAAAGACCTCCATGTTTAGTGTTCTGATGGTCTGTCTGTTCTATTGTTAATTATCTTTTCCTCTCCATTTTAGAGCAACACACTACTTTCTGCAGTACTTCCTGTTCTAATAATGTTCTGGAGGGTTCCATGGTGTGTTCCAACGCTACTTTATGCAGACAGAAGGGGTTGGAAGGAATCTAGAAACGTTGGGACACCTGTAGGATTTGGTAGCTCCAACTTTCAAGGCTTCATCAGCCTCCATTGCTGCAGAACAGCTTTAAGTTGTTAACCTATTTCTGTTCCCTGAAAAAGGCCTTTTAGTAGAATTCTGAAATGTAGATTATTGTTCAGTTCTGGGTGACCTGACCTTCATTAACCTCTGGCGGTTCACCTCTTACCTGTAGACCATTTCAAGCTCTTCAGTGGACTGAACTACTGGAATTTCAATTAAAAAAAAAACTGGAGAAACTCTGGAGTTCTAAAACCTTTGACTGGTAATATACTGTAGGTGTGTAGCTGTAGTTGTGTAGTGGTTATGTAGCTGTAGTTGTGTACCTTTAACCTCCTCCTGACCAGCTTCAGGTCTCTACTATAGATGGTTGTGTAGTAGTTGTGCAGCTGTAGTTGTGTACCTTCAGCCTCCTCCTGACCAGCTTCAGGTCTCTACTATCGAACTCCATCCACTCCTGGTTGATTTTCTGAACTAACGGGTCACTTCGGTTCATCAGCTGGAAGCCGGTTACGTTTGGACCCAGATTCTGGAACTCAGTGACGTTCAGGTCCAGGAAACCCTGAGACACACACACATAAACACATACAAACAAACACAAACACACACAAACAAACAAATAAACAAACACATTAAAATGAAAAAGTTTATTATTGAATCACTGGATTAATGTTTTTAAAGTTTTTTTCTGTTTTATTATTTATGTATTTTTACAGAGGTTTTTATACATATGTAAATACATTTCATTTTATTTATTAAATCCTGTATTTCCCTGTATTTATACGTGGTCCTGTTTTATTATTTATGTATTTTTACAGAGGCTTTTACATTTATATAAATATATTTTATTTCTGTATTTATTATTAAATCCTGTATTTTCCTATTTTCTGTTTTGGTTTATTTCCATTAAACTGCATCATTTATATATTTATAAATCTATTAATTCATACATTAGTTTATTTATGTATTTAAAATTAATTTAATTAATTAATTTATTACTTATTTATTTTCTTCTATATTAATGAATTTCTTCCTTTTTGTTTTCTTGATATATTTATGCAATCCTACATTTATTTATTTACTTATTTCTACATTTATGTATTTATTTATTGCTTTTTACATTTATTCTTTGTATGACTACATTTTTATTTAAAATTTCTCTACCTGTATATTTATTTTTTATATTTCTGTATTTCCATATTTATTTCTTCTTTATTTTTTTATTTCTACACCCACACCTTATTTCTGTATTTTTACATTTATTTATTATTTTGCTCTTTTTTTGCTTCTATATTAATTAATTTATTTTGGCATTTCTCCTATATTTATTCTGCATTTATTTACTTATTTATTTTTACAAAGATTTTTTGTATGCCTACATTTTTTAAAAATCTCTGTATTTCTATATTTGCTTTTATTGTGTTATTTCTACACCTGCATGTTTCTATATTTTTAAATTTATTCATTATTTAGTTTTTTTATTTCTACATTAACAAGTTGGGAACCACTGGTCTGGCTGATGGTTCTCTAGCTGATGGTTTTCCAGCTGATGTTCTCTAGCTGATGGTTCTCAAGGTGATGGTTTTCCAGCTGATGGTTCTCTAGCTGATGGTTCTCTAGGTGATGGTTCTCTAGCTGATGGTTCTCAAGGTGATGGTTTTCCAGCTGATGGTTCTCTAGCTGATGGTTCTCTAGGTGATGGTTCTCAAGGTGATGGTTTTTCAGCTGATGGTTCTCTAGCTGATGGTTCTCTAGGTGATGGTTCTCTAGCTGATGGTTCTCTGGGTGATGGTTTTCCAGCTGATGTTCTCTAGCTGATGGTTCTCTAGCTGATGGTTCTCTAGCTGATGGTTTTCCAGCTGATGTTCTCTAGCTGATGGTTCTCTAGCTGATGGTTTTCCAGCTGATGTTCTCTAGCTGATGGTTTTCCAGCTGATGGTTCTCTAGCTGATGGTTCTCTAGCTGATGGTTCTCTGGGTGATGGTTTTCCAGCTAATGGTTCTCTAGGCGATGGTTCTCTAGCTGATGGTTTTCCAGCTGATGGTTTTCTAGCTGATGGTTCTCTAGTTGGTGGTTCTCAAGGTGATCATTCTCTAGCTGATGGTTCTCTAGCTGATGGTTCTCTAGTCTGTCTCCTGATGGATGGACTCACCAAGTTGTTGAGGATGTAGTGGTAGTTCTTCAGGTTCCTCTTCTGAGCAGCGATCTGAGGAACAAACGAAAAAATCAGCTGCTGGTGGTTCACCGATAACTACGTCTGAATCCTCCACTGATGAGGATGAAGGAAGAGGAAGCAGCTGGTCCTGCTTCTAGAAGCTCTAGATCTAATGAAGCCCCAGATCTAATGAACCTCCAGATCTAGAAGCTCCAGATCTGATGAAGCCCCAGATCTAATGAAGCTCCAGATCTAGAAGCTCCAGATCTGATGAAGCCCCAGATCTAATGAAGCTCCAGATTTAGAAGCTCCAGATCTGATGAAGCTCCAGATCTAGAAGCTCCAGATCTAATGAAGCTCCAGATCCAGAAGCTCCAGATCTAATGAAGCTCCAGATCTGATGAAGCTCCAGATCTAATGAAGCTCCAGATCTAATGAAGCCGCAGATCTAATGAAGCCGTAGATCTAGAAGCTCCAGATCTAGACGCTCCAGATCCAATGAAGCCCCAGATCCGATGAAGCTCCAGATCTGATGAAGCTCCAGATCTGATGAAGCTCCAGGTCTGATGAAGCTCCAGGTCTGATGAAGCTCCAGATCTAATGAAGCTCCAGATCTAGAAGCTCCAGATCTAATGAAGCTCCAGATCAGATGAAGCTGCAGATCTAGAAGCTCCAGATCCAATGAAGCCCCAGATCCGATGAAGCTCCAGATCCAATGAAGCCCCAGATCCGATGAAGCTCTAGATCCGATGAAGCTCCAGATCGGATGAAGCTCCAGGTCTGATGAAGCTCCAGATCTAATGAAGCTCCAGATCTAGAAGCTCCAGATCTAATGAAGCTCCAGATCTAGAAGCTCCAGATCTAATGAAGCTCCAGATCTGATGAAGCTCCAGATCTAGAAGCTCCAGATCCGATGAAGCCCCAGATCCGATGAAGCTCCAGATCTGATGAAGCTCCAGGTCTGATGAAGCTCCAGATCCGATGAAGCTCCAGATCTAGAAGCTCCAGATCTAATGAAGCTCCAGATCTAATGAAGCTCCAGATCTAATGAAGCTCCAGATCTAGAAGCTCCAGATCTGATGAAGCTCCAGATCTAGAAGCTCCAGATCTGATGAAGCCCCAGATCTAATGAAGCTCCAGATCTAGAAGCTCCAGATCTGATGAAGCCCCAGATCTAATGAAGCTCCAGATTTAGAAGCTCCAGATCTGATGAAGCTCCAGATCTGATGAAGCTCCAGATCTAGAAGCTCCAGATCTAATGAAGCTCCAGATCCAGAAGCTCCAGATCTAATGAAGCTCCAGATCTGATGAAGCTCCAGATCTAATGAAGCTCCAGATCTAATGAAGCCGCAGATCTAATGAAGCCGTAGATCTAGAAGCTCCAGATCTAGAAGCTCCAGATCCGATGAAGCCCCAGATCCGATGAAGCTCCAGATCCGATGAAGCTCCAGATCCGATGAAGCTCCAGATCTGATGAAGCTCCAGATCTAATGAAGCTCCAGATCTGATGAAGCTCCAGATCTAGAAGCTCCAGATCTGATGAAGCCCCAGATCTAATGAAGCTCCAGATCTAGAAGCTCCAGATCTGATGAAGCCCCAGATTTAATGAACCTCCAGATTTAGAAGCTCCAGATCTGATGAAGCTCCAGATCTGATGAAGCTCCAGATCTAGAAGCTCCAGATCTAATGAAGCTCCAGATCCAGAAGCTCCAGATCTAATGAAGCTCCAGATCTGATGAAGCTCCAGATCTAATGAAGCTCCAGATCTAATGAAGCCGCAGATCTAATGAAGCCGTAGATCTAGAAGCTCCAGATCTAGACGCTCCAGATCCAATGAAGCCCCAGATCTGATGAAGCTCCAGATCTAGAAGCTCCAGATCCGATGAAGCCCCAGATCCGATGAAGCTCCAGATCCGATGAAGCTCCAGATCTGATGAAGCTCCAGGTCTGATGAAGCTCCAGATCTGATGAAGCTCCAGATCTAGAAGCTCCAGATCTAATGAAGCTCCAGATCTAGAAGCTCCAGATCTAATGAAGCTCCAGATCTAATGAAGCTCCAGATCTAGAAGCTCCAGATCTGATGAAGCTCCAGATCTAGAAGCTCCAGATCTAGAAGCTCCAGATCTGATGAAGCTCCAGATCTAGAAGCTCCAGATCTAGAAGCTCCAGATCTGATGAAGCTCCAGATCTAGAAGCTCCAGATCCAATGAAGCCCCAGATCTAATGAAGCTCCAGATCTAGAAGCTCCAGATCTGATGAAGCTCCTTTAGCTAAAAAGGTCTCATTTTTGTGGTTTTGGGTCTCATTTTTGTCGCTTTTTGTCGTTTTGTGTGGTTTTTTTTTTTTTTTTTTGTTTTGTGTCTCGTTTTTGTCAGTTTGTTTCTCGTTTTTGTCCTTTTGTCTCGTACTTGTCCTTTTGTGTCTTGTTTTTGTCCTGTTGTGTCCAGTTTTTCTGGTTTTGTCTCGTTTTTGTCGCTTTGTGCCTCGTTTTTGTCGTTTTGTTTCTTGTTTTGGTAATTTTGTGTCTCGTTTTTGTCCTTTTGTGTCTCGTATTTGTCGTTTTGTGTCTCGTATTTGTTCTTTTGTGTCTTGTACTTGTCCTTTTGTGTCTCGTTTTTGTCCTGTTGTGTCTAGTTTTATTGGTTTTATGTCTCGTTTTTGTCACTTTGTGTCTCGTGTTTGTTGTTTTGTGTCTTGTTTTTGTTGTTTGCTTTCTGGTTGTTAAAGTGTATCCTTGGGTTTTAGATATTTGATGTTCTGGATGTTTCCTGGGTGTAAACGGAGCTGCTGGTGGACTTAATCAGAGCTGCAGGACTTTAACCTGTACCCAGCAACTACAGCATCCTTCTCTAACTGTGTTCTCTGCTTCAGCTTCAGACGCACACATCGGCTTTTACCAGGTTGATGATGGAGTTGAGGCGCTCCAGCTCGCAGTCGATGATGATCTGGAACTCCTTCTTGTAGTCTAGGTCGGCCAGCAGCTTGATGAAGGAGACCTCTGTCAGAGTGTCCAGGTTCACCGAGGTCACCTGCCAGCTCCGCTCAGCCGCCGTGTCCAGGATCCTCTGAAGAACCGACAGACCTGAGAAACACCACAACACCTCCCATGAGCTCCAGACCTGCTCTAGAACCGTTCTAACAGGCCCGTCTGGGGGTTCTTCATACAAAACCAGGGGTTCATATTTAAAAAGATAAAAAAATAGACACAAAACTACAAAAACAAGACACAAAACAACAAAAACTAGACACAAAATTACCAAAATGAGACACAAAACGACAAACTAGACACAAAACTGCAGACTAGACACAAAATAAAAACGAGACATGACATGAATAAAACCAGACACAAAATGACAAAAACGCGACACAAAATGACCAAAATTAGACACAAACGACAAAAACTAGACACAAAACTACCAAACCTAGACACAAAATGACAAAAAACACACACAAAACGACAAAAAAACACAAAAAACTAGGGGTTCATATTGAAAAAGCCACAAAAAATAGACACAAAACGACAAAAACAAGACACAAAATGACAATAACTAGACAAAAAACAGACACAAAACAACACAAACTAGACACACTCTGCAAAGACTAGACACAAAATGACAAAAACGACACCAGACACAAAATGACCAAAATTAGACACAAAATGACAAAAACGAGACACAAAATGACGAAAACGAGACACAAAACAACAAAAACACGACACAAAATGACAAAAACGACACAAAATGACAAAAACTAGACACAAAATAACAAAAACCAGGCACAAAATGACAAAAACCAGACACAAAATAACAAAAACCAGGCACAAAATGACAAAAACCAGACACAAAATGACCAAAAGTAGACACAAAACAACCAAAACTAGACACAAAATGACAAAAAACTGACACAAAACGACAAAAAACACACAAAGCTAGGGGTTCATATTGAAAAAGCAAAAAGACACAAAACGACAAAAACAAGATACAAAAAGAAAATCACTACACAAAAAACAGACACAAAACGACAAAAAAAAGACAAAACAACAAAAACTAGAAACAAAATTACCAAAATGAGACACAAAACAACACAAACTAGACACAAAACTGCAAAGACTAGACACAAAATGACAAAAACGAGACACGGAATGACAAAAATGAGACACAAAATGACAAAAACGAGACACAAAACAACAAAAACCAGACACGAAATGACAAAAATGAGACAGAAAATGACAAAAACATGACACAAAACGACAAAAACAGGACACAAAACGACACAAGATAACAAAAATCAGACACAAAATGACAAAAACCAGACACAAAATGACAAAAACGAGACACAAAATGACCAAATCTAGACACCAAATGACAAATATGAGACACAAAATGACAAAAACGAGACACAAAATGACAAATCTAGACACAAAACTGCAAAAACAAGACATAAAATGATGAAAGCCAGATACAAAATGACAAAAACCAGACACAAAATGACAAAAACGAGACACCAAACAAAAACGAGACATGAAACTACAAAAATGAGAGAAAATGACAAAAACACGACAAAACTACAAAAACACGACACAAAATGACAAAAACGACACAAAATGACAAAAACCGGACACAAAATGACAAAAACCAGGCACAAAATGACAAAAACCAGACACAAAATGACCAAAATTAGACACAAAACAACCAAAACTAGACACAAAATGACAAAAAACTGACACAAAACGACAAAAAACACACAAAACTAGGGGTTCATATTGAAAAAGCAAAAAAAGACACAAAACGACAAAAACAAGATACAAAAAGAAAACAACTACACAAAAAACAAAACGACAAAAACGTGACAAAACAACAAAAACTAGACAAAATTACCAAAATGAGACACAAAACAACACAAACTAGACACAAAACTGCAAAGACTAGACACAAAATGACAAAAACGAGACACAGAATGACAAAAATGAGACACAAAATGACAAAAACGAGATACAAAACAACAAAAACCAGACATGAAATGACAAAAATGAGACAGAAAATGACAAAAACATGACACAAAACGACAAAAACAGGACACAAAATGACACAAAATGACAAAAATCACACACAAAATGACAAAAACCAGACACAAAATGACAAAAATGAGACACAAAATGACCAAAATTAGACACAAAATGACAGAAACTAGACACAAAATGACAAATCTAGACACAAAACTGCAAAAACAAGACATAAAATGACGAAAGCCAGATACAAAATGACAAAAACCAGACACAAAATGACAATAACGAGACACCAAACTACAAAAACGAGACACAAAATGAGAAATCTAGACACAAAACTGCAAAAACAATACATAAAATGACGAAAGCCAGATACAAAATGACAAAAACCAGACACAAAATTACAAGAACGAGACACAAAACAACAAAAATGAGACACAAAACGACAAACTGGAAACCAGGAATTTCATAAACAGCACAGAATTTGTTCGCCGTGAGTTTTGGAGTCGGCTGCCTTCATGGAGTGCTAAAAGACCAACAAGGACTCAGAGATAAATCAATTTATTCTAAACTCATGTTCCCTCGGTGTTTACAGAACACAATAGACAGCGGAGGAAATGCAGGGACTCCAGGAAAAGTTAGAACTTTGATCTGTTTAGTTCCAGCGTGTGCGACGCTACCTCCAAAGACTTCACCCAGCTCTTCTAGGTCTTCTCTTCTGGAAGTGGTTCTGGAGGAACATGAGGTCTTTCAAAGCCTCATCTCCAAGTCCTGATCAGATTTTGGTCACAAACTTTCATCAGAGAAGCTTCGCTGTGATCCAGGTCGGTGTGTTAACCATAGGCAGTTAGCCATTAGCTGTTGGCGGTTCCTGGTACAGGAAGTCCAAACTGGGAGGCGTTTCTTGTTGGCATCAAAAAGCTTGAATGAACTGATGTTTGATCGTGTGAATCTTGTGAAGTTGATGCTTCCTGTCCACATCCTGAACCGTCTTCAGAGCCTCCTGTTGATCCTCCTGACGTCGGCTAGATCTTAGAACATCTCTTAGCTTTGTCCCCACCCTGGTGAATGAAGAAGGACCGCTCCAGTGAGGCGTTCTGTTGAGAGGTCATGTTCTACAGGGCTCTCCAGACGTTTACGGAACATCAGGGATTGTGTTTGCTTCTTCTGACCAGTATTTGGTTTAATTAGCCGACTATGACGGCGACTCATCGATGCTTCTTCAATTTCAGACAGAACCTAAGAACAAACAGGAAGTAGCTTCCAGGACATTTCTGGGAAACTGTCTGGTCTGATTTGTCTCCATTCTTGGTACTTTTGTTCATGCAGGGCTTCAAAATGAATCAAGAACATTGCAGATTTATTCCATTTCCCATTCACAGATAGACCAGGTCCTCGGTTCACCACATCCTCCATCTTCCTGGTTCTGTCTCCATCTCACATTCATTTATGCAGGAAGTCTTGTTCCATCATTGTGATGTACAGTGGTCCCTCACTATATCGTGGTTCACTTCTCGCGGTCTCACTATATTGCGGATTTTTGGATTGGGTTTGGTTCCATGGATGTTTCATTATATCACAGAATTTTTCAGTACAGATATTTTTTTCTGTTGTTCTTACTGTGGTAAATTGCATTAAAAGGTTACACTAGACAAGATGTACCTACTCTTTAGGAACATTATAATTGCCTAGGGCTTTTATTTTGACACAGACTATCAATCAATCAATCTTTATTGGTCATTGCACATTTTCATATACAACGAAATTTCATTTGAGCTGCCCTGCTAATGACAGCTCCGGCTGCTGCGCAGTGCTGCACACACCTTTCTTGAAGAAAAAAAAGAAAAAGGACACGTTGGGATCTGGGTAGGGATAGCAGAGGGTAAAAGAAAAAAAAAGGCTCGTACCAAATGAAACCTCCAATGTTGGGAAATTCAATTTGAGAAGGAACCTAAAAAACAAACAAACCCGCAAACAGGCGAAGCATGACATAAGACAAGGATAGTTGGGATAAGGATGTGGGGTGGTGGAGGGGGGAGCACCGCACAATTAGCCGGTTCCTGTGCAGGTGCACGGATTCCTGGCACCTGTGCATAGCAAGGGAAGCTTGTGGAGGTGGGGAGGAGGGGGGATATGGGAATGTGTGTGCGAATGTTTAGCTCAGTCCTCCGAATGTTTGTGTATGCGTGTAGCCCATCTTCTTCCGTCTCAGACCTCCGGTGTCTCAGTTCGCGAGGGTGGAAGCGGGATAACACAGCAGGTTGCTATGGAGACGTCCTCGGTTGGCCCGGTCCAAAAGTCAACAGGTGTCCTTGGGAAGGTTGGGGGGGGGGGGTGTAGGAGAGCTATCTCTTGGCCATGGAACTTCCAGAGGAGTTTGTTATTGTTCCAGGGGCGCCAGAATGTAATCAGTTATTCTCATGTTTGGGCGGGAGAGAAGTAATTTCACCTTCCCCCTACTGCTCTCAACAATTTTAGACCTCAGCTGTAGCGATTCTCACCCTGATGGCTTCCAATCTGCGACTCAAATCAACAGTCACACCAAGCAAATTGTTCATCTTACGATTGAGTTCGTCATACCGAGCATCGGCAGCCGTGATCCGATCGTTTGCATAGACCAGCAGAGTTTGGACGTCGTTTCTGTCTGCGGTCTTCCTGATTTTCCAGAAGCTCAGGCCAGTGAACAAGCCAATTATCAGCAGGTCTGTCATCATAAATCCGAATATATAAACATCTTCCACATCCTCCATGGATAGGGGTGCCAGGCACATGATCCCCTTCCACTTCCCCCAGGCGTCGATCACGTAACCAGAGGCGAAACTCCCATCCGGGCAGGTAGGCTCCCCTAGGCCTGTGCTCTTTGTGGTGACAATCTTGTCAATTGCGTTGAGAGACCAGTTAATCAATTCCATGATCGGTGTTTCAAAGGTCCAGTGCCAAGCGATCGCTCCAAGTCAGACAGACGAGATGAAGACGAAGAAATGCTGCAAGCAGGCAGACATGAGGGTAGGGAGGAACAGAGATAGCAGAGCGAGGAAAACTGCGACCGCCTCCTACGAGAGCTAAGCGCTGACTACAGTATAAATGTGGCAGGAAGTCATCAAACACACTACACTTCACACTCACGGTCCTGACATGACACATAATCAAACTAGGCTGACTAAGCCACAAAAACACGCTAAAACATAAATACTAATAACACTGGAACACTAACATAAACAACAATAATGACATTTAAAGCCCCAACACCCCGAACTCCCATGGTACATTGCAGCACAACAGTCAGTCATAGTGACTAGCGTCCAGCGCTGGGCTCTGATTGGTTCAGTGACTGTAGTCAGTCTCCCCTGATTATATTATATTATATTATATTATATTATATTATATTATATTATATTATATTATATTATATTATATTATATTATATATGGTATAGCAGCATTCAGTATCTGGTCTGTCCGTCTCACACAGACACCTGATCGCTGCATAGTGTTGCTCTGTGGTGATGTGAGGTGTGTGGGGAGGATTTATAAAGCCTTAACATATGTATCAACAAGAAAAACACTCAGAGTGCAATACTCTGCCAAGACTGTTCATTCTCTGACCTGGCGCTGAACACAGGCGTGTGTTATGCATGTGTACATGAATCGCCTGACCTAAATATGTAGCGGGACACGTGATGGGACTCAGAAACACCCCCAGAGTTTAATCAATCAGTTGTTCATTGTATCAATTCCGATAAGTCGGCAGATTTGTAGTAGGATCACATGATTGTCAGCAGGGAGCTGATGCAGCGTTCACCTGTTGTCATGGTTACAGTGACGCCATGCCGGCAGCTATATGTCGCAATGGGAAATCTTTAACTAATCCGTGGATCCAGACTATAAGCCGCATCACTGCCAAAATCTAACCACTTGGTCCTAATGTCATTTCTGACCTTCCCTGAAAATTTCATCCAAATCCGTTGGTCTGTTTTGAGTAATGTTGCACAGGATAGACAGATTCACAGAGAAACGTAGCTGATCGTCACATAACTCCTCCGCGTTCCTTGGCGGAGTTATAATAAACTAAATATTCTAGTATCAGATTTGTGTATGATTGTGTTCATTTGCATTTACTTTATTTTGTTTATTATTTTTGTGTTTATTTATGTTGTGCCGGTAAGAGCGGTGCTGAGCGGTGAATAAAACCTGCAGAAAACTGTCCTGTCTTGCTGGGGATGTTTAGCATGGAAGACAGCAAAAGACATGAGCATAAAAACGCAAAATAATTTTAACCCGCCTGACCCACAGCCCTGGAGATGGGTGAGTCGACCAATATTTAAGGGTTACAATATGATCCCTATAGCACGGATTTTCGTCTATCGCGGGAGGGTCTGGAATGTAACCCCCTCGATATACGAGGGAACACTGTACTCCGTTTGTGATGTTAAAACTAATTTTGTGTGGGAACTAGTTGGTTAACGGAGCGGAGGAATACATGGTCAGGCGGCGCTATAAGAGGAAAACTCATTGTTTCCATTCTCCGGTTGTACGCCACCTTGGATTGTGCTGCATTCACTTTCTTTTGTTTGTGTTGTTTTTTGGAAACTTTTGGCCCTTCGTCACAGCTCCCAGCATTAGTCCAACTCTTCAGATGGTAGATACCTCTGTCAGCGTAGGGGAGGACGTAGGGACTAATGTACATATGAGAGTTCCAGTGTTCAACACGTTACTTTTAAAAGAAATTAGGTATAGTTACTAGTTACTTCTCCCAAAAAGTAACTGAGTTATTAACTGAATAACTCCACTATAAAAGTAACTAGTTACCAGGGAAAATAACCATTGCATTACTTTTTTAGTTTAAATTTGTCTAAGAACTATGATTTTTTTTTTTTTTTTTGTAAGCCAGTTGCATTGAGTTACATCTTCTAATTCTTCAAATCCCCTTTTTGAGCTCAGCATTTATTTTAGCTACTCGGCATCACTGTGTTTACAAATGTCTTTGTGCGTGGCGGACCAGTATCTGCTCTCTCGGATATTTTGCCCATGACGGCTCTGAAGGAGTCGACTGTTGATAACATTCATGTTCTCTACAACATACCTGCCCATCATTCCATCCAGTTCAGTCTGTGGCACAAGTGTTTGTAAAGCAGAAAAATCCAGCTTTAGCTGCTTGGACGGCGTGGCTCCCATTAGCTCAGGTTAGCCACACCTGTCCTGCTAGCATCATTAACGGTGTTTCTGGACACTAGTTTTGTTTCTACTGTTAAGTGATGCGTCATTAGACTACAGTTTCTTACAAGAGACATGGACAAACACTTCGCTCCATAATGAACACTTCACATGCACGTTCTTGATTTTACCTCAAGGAGAATGAAGTAGTTTCTGGACTTCCACTTTGAAAACACCAATTTTCCCTCCAGACTCGCTCCTGCTGCAGCTGACCTCTGCTAATTAGAGTGTAAATTGAACACTGCCTCTGATTGGCTTACTGTGAAAGCTCACTCTACCTTAGCCAATCATCATCTCTCATGCGGTGGTCTCGTCCCGCCTCCTCCCTCACCAAAAAATAAAAAAAAACAGCTTTGCAGCTCCTGAGTCTTAGAGTCCAGTCTGATGACGAGAGCTCCAATGAGTAGCTTTAGTTTTTAACGGCCCATTTCACTGTCGCAAACGGTAACAGCATTGTAATGATGGAAACAGTAATTAGATTACCTGTTACTGAAAAAAATAACGCCATTAGTAACACCGTTTATTTTAACGCTGTTTACTTTAACACCACTATTCTCATCACTGCTGAGTTCCGACTTGAAAATCGCATTCCGTCGTGCCGTAGGAATGGAATTCCATCGAGGACCCCCCGTACCGGGATTCCAACTTAGACGTGGGAACCGGGGATTAAACGCGACATAAAACGGGTGTAGAAGAAGCAGACGGTGTTGGAGCATGAGAAAGCTGACGTGGTTTCAGCTCATTTCTTCTCCGTTCTGTCGGGTTAGGGTGTGTTTGAGGGTGAATGTTCTGTGTCCAGATGATCCCTCAACGCTGAGTCTAAAATTAGAGACCATATGGACGGTCCTGGTGGGCAGCAGGAGAACCACAGGAGAGAATAAAAACATCTCTGACATGATGAGAGTTTTACATCACAGATTTAGATCTTCATCACCATCCTGGATCAGGTGTTAAATGAGGACATTATTGATGAATGTTTCATGTCATTTGGGACATTGTTTTCCAGATGTTTCTCCACATTCTGAATGGATCTCCAACATCGTGCTGCCCTGTTCACTGGTTCTGAGCCATGCTGTGTTTTTCCCATTAATTTATTATTTGAATTCTGAGTCATTCTGAACAAGTTTCAAGTCATTTCGACATTTTATTTGTTACTTCTGACACATTTTCCATCTGTGTGGACAGTCCTTCAGTAGTTTTGAACATGTTTCCAGTCAACATTAATGGTATAGTTTTCTGATTTCACCGTGCTGGATGGATCTACACACAACACAAAACGGCAAATAAAAGCTTCAACAGTAAAATGGATTCATCACAGTACAGGAGGTCCACGGTTTACGACGTCCTTGACCTACAGCGTTTCATCGTTACATCAGAACTGGTTATGTGGAACTAGTTGACTAACAGAGCGGATGAATACATCGTCATGGGGCGCCTCTAAGACGGCTTTGTCTCCATTCTCTGGTTGTACGTCACCTTGGATTGTGCTACATTCACTAACTTTTTGTCCTTCATTATGGCTCCCAGCGTAAGTCAGACTCTTCTGATGCTTGGAAGAAAAGGAAAGCCGTCTCCATGGAAGTGAAATTAGATAGAATAAAATGCTGGGAACAGGAAGAAACACTGACTAACAAGGGTCAAGTTGTAAAAACAGGTCAACATATTGTAGCGACCCTCTGTGATGAATGAGTGAGACTTTATCTGCTTCTCTGCTGGTTTGTTGAACCTTCACACAGGCTACTGTGTTTCAATATTCTGTTATCGTCTAGTAAAATGATTCATACATGCAAGAAAGTCATTGGTATTCAGGACTTTATGAAGAATTGATCATATTGTGATGCACGGAACGGCTTTGTTTACATTTTTGTCGGAGTTCAAACTTATGGTGACAATCGACTCACGTAGATCTGTAAGAACGGAACTCTGATGTAAGTGGAGGACGTCCTGTATTTCAGTTCTACTGCGACCAGCCACCAAACATCTGGCATCTGATGCCAACGATGAGATGCTAATGGTGTGATGCTAATGGTGCTAGCATGGTGTGATGTTAATGATGTGATGCTAACGGTGCTAGCATGGTGTGATGCTAGCAGTACTAACATGCTGTCCCCTAGGGAAACACTAACTGTGCTCTGTCAGAACGTTTATCTGCATCTCTACTGGATCCAGACCAACATGTTCCTCAGCTGGAACTGAACTCAGAATCAGAAGATAAATTACAGCTCTGCTCCAGAACTCATTTCACTGAGACAAAAAAACCCAATCCTGCTGCTGCTTTCTGTCCTGCAGAGGAACTGAGAGATCTCATTATTATGGGATGTTTTCTAGTCATTAGGGAGAGAGAAAATAAAGATCAGAGATGAGGGTTTGGAGTGAACACAGTTTAACTGAACATACAGACCTTCTCCTGGATCTTCAGGTCTTTGTGGGAAGGTGGAGTTCCGTAGTTTAATAAAGGCCAGGAGAGAAAAGTTTATTGTAAACTCTGTTTATTGCAGAGCTCAGCTCAGCTAGAAATGATACCAGGATCAGTTAACCCATCAGATTCTACTGATGTTAGAGAAATGAAAGTTGGAGAAATGTGGACCAGAGACTGTATTTTAGTAGAAACATGGATCCATCCATAGATAAACAGTGACAGGAACTTTATGGAGACACTAGACCAGCCTGGGTTGAATTTTTAATGGCAGACTATTGTTAATTATTGACATTTTAGACCATTTTGAATAATTTTGAATCAGTTTTGAGTCATTTAAGAAATAATTTTGACTCATTCTGGGCAGATTCTAAGACACTGCACAAATATAAAACACATTCAGGGAAACCAGGAGTCCCACAGAACAGGAAGTATCTCTGCAGAAAGCTTTCAAAAATAAAACAATTTTTTCCAGTTTTACTTTCCAATCTGACAGACAGGAAACAGTTAGCCTCATTGATAACTGTCCACCAGACAGTCGTTTTGAGACCTTTAGTTTCAGGTTAGTTATTATTTTTGTGGTTATTTAATAAATGTGTGACTTCGGTCATTAAAACTAATTAAAAGCTCAATAAATAGGATGATCAGAAAGATAACTTTGAAACCTGATGTTTGGTTTAAAATCTAACGCTGTTTGACACAAAGTTCATCTGATGGAGAATGAAACACGTCACACGACCACCGTTCAGTTCTGGGTCACACCTGTGGGATTGTGGGTAATGCAGTCCAGCTGCAGAGGAAACCATGTGGAATAAAAACAGAACTATTCTGCTAGTCTGAAGTAAACATGGTCAATGTGATCTTTAAGTTTTACTTGTTTCATATTTGTGAAAGTGCTTCGTATGGACGGTAAGCTAAAATATTGGACCCGTCTAACCACAGAAAACCAGCTTCAAAGACTTCCTTTTGGAATCTGTCTAATTAGAGACACTTTTTGTGAAACTTTGTGTGTTTCTGAAATGTTTGTGTGTCTTTATGCTCCTAGTTTTCACAGCGTTGGCTGACTGAGGAGGAAATAAATGTTGAAAGACGTCTGTGTGATGCTTCATTATCTCAGAGCGGAGATGCTGACCTCATCACCTGCAAATTCATCTGAAGACGAGTCAGCAAAATGAAGTCAGCAAAATGAAGTCAGCAAAATGAAGTCAGACACTTCAAAGAGCCGAGACTGAAGAGAGACTTCAAAGACATTAGAGCTGCAGAGCGACGCCTCCTCACTTCTAACCTCCATCAGACTGGATCTACAGGAATACAGAGATTTACTCTCACTGTGGCCAGAACAAGGACTAAACATGACTCCATGGAGGCTCCAACATCAGAAGAACCAGGACTAAAGACGACTCCATGGAGGCTCCAACATCAGGAGAATCAGGACTAAAGACGACTCCATGGAGGCTCCAACATCAGAAGAACCAGGACCAAACACGACTCCATGGAGGCTCTAACATCAGGAGAACCAGGACCAAACACGACTCCATGGAGGCTCTAACATCAGGAGAACCAGGACGAAAGACGACTCCATGGAGGCTCCAACATCTGAAGAACCAAGACCAAACACGACTCCATGGAGGCGCCAACATCTGAAGAACCAGGACCAAACAGGACTCCATGGAGACTCCAACATTAGGAGAATCAGGACCAAAGATGACTCCATGGAAGCTCCAACGTCAGGAGAATCAGGACCAAAGATGACTCCATGGAAGCTCCAACGTCAGGAGAATCAGGACCAAAGACGACTCCATGGAGGCTCCAACATCAGGAGAACCAGGACTAAAGACGACTCCATGGAGGCTCCAACATCAGGAGAATCAGGACTAAAAACGACTCCATGGAGGCTCCAACGTCACGTCTGAAGCTAAAACATCTACAGATCTAAAGTCGATCTGCTGCCCTGGAAAAAGCTCCAACAGCAACAGGACGGAGATCATGAAGAACATAAAGAACAGGAATTAAAGAGCTTTTTAGAGTCCATTCTGTCAGAACGAGACGCCTCCAGAAGAGTTCCAGGTAGAGAACATGACCCCTCTCAGTGGTCCACATTTAAATCTGAAACACCTGCAGCTTGAGAAGGAATGTTGTCTGTAAGAAAACGTCCAAAATCTGAACCTGTGATGAAGCCAGAAAGTTTAGGACAAGAAGAATCCTCCAACTAACTGATCTATGAACCAGGTCTGAGCTGAAAGATGAGATTTAATTAAAACTGAGGTCACAAAACATCTGGACCCACAGAGAACCAACATTAGAACCAACTTAGAACCAACATTAGACCGACTTAAAACCAACCTTAGAACCAACTTAGAACCAACAACATTCTGTTAGCTTTCAGTCAGCTCATCTTGTTTATTTTCAGAAAACGGCCGTCCATAAAAATCACCGGAGAATTAAAACCTCAGGAACATCAGAGAACAGAACGTGGACCCGAGCTGCTAAAGTTCTCGTTCACCCCAGAAACTCTGCGTGTTCTTAGCGTGTGCGTCGGTGCGTGAGCGTGTGAATAAGCGTGTTTGTGTGTGCAGTTGTGTTTTGCAGCGGTGCATTAGCAGACATTAGCTCAGCTCAGTTAGCCACGCTGTCAGCTCATGCGAGGCGAGCTCTCGTCTCCACGGTTACCGTCCGTCCATCTGTCCTCGGTTCTGGGTTTAAATCAGAGGACAGTCCACCGAGCATCACTCCGTCCGGTTCTAAACACTGCAGGAGACCAGAGGAACCTCAGAGGAACCTCAGAAGAACCCAGAGGAGAACACATCAGAACAGGCTGGGGAACATGGAAAAGCTTTCTGAGACCTCTGGAGAAGGAGGAAGAGGAGGAGGAGGAAGAGGAGGAGGAGGAAGAAGAGGAGGAGGAGGAGGAGGAGGAGGAAGAGGAGGAGGAAGAAGAGGAGGAGGAGGAGAAGGAAGAGGAGGAGGAGGAAGAGGAGGAGGAGGAAGAAGAGGAGGAGGAAGAGGAGGAGGAGGAGGAGGAAGAAGGAGGAGGAGGAAGAGGAGGAGGAGGAAGAGGAGGAAGAGGAGGAGGAGGAACAAAGACTCAGAGGCTCCGTATCCATGGCAACAGGACAGGAGGAGTATTATGGGTGAGTTTTCATGTCTTTGTGTTGAATGAAGGAATACAAACATCTGGACTGATGGAGGAAACCAGAGGTCTGACCTACGGAGAAGGTTAGGTTACCTGGTACCATGGTAACTGATGCGGGGGAGCTAGATCTCCATGGTAACTGATGCTGGGGAGCTAGATCTCCATGGTAACTGATGCTGTGGTGCTAGATCTCCATGGTAACTGATGCTGTGGAGCTAGATCTCCATGGTAACTGATGCTGAGGAGTTAGATGTCCATGGTAACTGATGCTGACGAGCTAGATCTCCATGGTCCATTTGTATTTATCTGAACTTATCTGGATTTAGGAGAATTTATTTTTGATTTATCTGGATATATTTTTTTACCTGAATCAGCGATGTACATGTAGATGAAGCGGCTCCAGTAGAAGTGTTCATTTTAGATTAGTTTTAGATTCATTTTAGATTAGTTTTAGGTTTATTCTAGGTTTACTTCACCTGAGTCGGAGCTGTCCATGTAGACGAAGTGGCTCCAGTAGAAGTGTTTATTTTAGGTTTATTTTAGTTTTTTTTTCTGGTTTATTTTAGGTTTTATTTTACCTCAATCGGAGTTGTACATGTAGACGAAGCGGCTCCAGTAGAAGTGTTTATTTTAGGTTTATTTTAGGTTTTATTTTACCTGAATCGGAGCTGTACATGTAGACGAAGCGGCTCCAGTGGAAGTGTTTATTTTAGGTTTATTTTAGTTTTTATTTTACCTGAATCGGAGCTGTACATGTAGACGAAGCGGCTCCAGCAGAAGTGTTTATTTTTGCTTTATTTTAGGTTTTGTTTTACCTGAATTGGAGCTGTACATGTAGACGAAGCGGCTCCAGCAGAAGTGTTTATTTTTGCTTTATTTTAGGTTTTGTTTTACCTGAATTGGAGCTGTACATGTAGACGAAGTGGTTCCAGTAGAAGTGCTCCAGCAGCGCCATCAGAGGCTCCTGCAGCTGAGGACGGAGCTGCAGGACGAACTGGTTGTTGGTGAGGACGGGGAAGGACGGAGTGACGAAGCAGACGTGCAGCGAGCCGCAGAAAGACATCAGCATGTTGACGGTCCTCCGGTCGTACAGACCCATGATGGCGTACACGCCTTTGGAGAACTGGGAGCAGACTGGAAACACACAGGAACACAGAGCAGTTAGGCACTGGTTTCACTGGTAATGAGGTTCAGAGACGCTAAAGACAGGAGAGAAAATAATTACAATTAAAAGTGAAACAGAACATTAGACTGAAAACCAGATCAGTTTATTAGAATATAAAATAGAATAAAATAATATGACATAATATAAAATAATATAATACAAAAAATAAAAAAATAATATAAAATAAAATAATAAAACATAATACAAAATAAAATAAAGGAAAAAAATTAATAACACAATATAATACAAAATAAAACAAAAATATAATACAACATAATATAATAGTGAAATTTTGGTGCATTAGCCCACCATCAGAATGGAAAAAATAATTTAAAAACATATATATCATACAGTGTAAAAATATTAAACTAATTTTTTTAAAACTGACTTGAATATCATATTTATTTAGTTTTATTTAACACTATTATAACATCTTTTCATCAGCTGAATATTGTTATTTTTACAGACATTTGGCTTCATTTTAAAGAAAAATCACATATATTAAGGACTAAAAACTGGAAAATAATGAGTGAATTAATAATGAATTAACCAGTAAACATTTCTAGCTGACCTGAGGGTGTGTACTATATTTATTTTATTTATTTAACACTATGCAGTGTTAAATAAATCTCTAATGTAAATAATCTGCTCCCAGACGTACGTCACTAAATGAAACTGAAGAACTGTATTTAAATCAGCTAAAATAGTTTTATTTTACAGACATTTGGCTTCACGTTAAAGAAAATTTAAAGGGCTGAAATTTGGCAAAAAATTGGTGAATTAATAATTAATTAGCCATTAACTGGCGCACAAATTTTATTTTATTGGTTTCCACTTTTACCTTAAAAATGCAGGCAAGAACTGCAAATAGCATCAAAAGAAACATTAGTTTTAAAAATGATAATTTATTCGTCTTATTTGTTCGTGTTTTTTTTTTTTAATCTGGATTTATCTGGATTCATTTGGATTTATCTCAATTTATCTGGATTTATTTGAATTTAGTTGGATTTATCTAAATGTATCTGGATTTATTTGGATTTATTTTTATTTGTCCTGATTTATCTGGATTTAATAAAATATATCTGGATTTATTAGGATTTATCTGGATTTTGCTGTTTTTTTTCTGGACTGATCTGGATTTATCTGGGTTCATATGAATTTATTTGGATTTATCTTGATTTTTTTGATTTATCTGGATTTATTGGGATTAATTTGGATTTATCTGGATTAATCTGGGTTTTCTAGATGGATCTGTACTTATTTGGATTTATCTGTATTTATTTGGATTTATCTGTATTTGTTTGGATTTATCTGGATTTACTTGTATTCATCTGGATTTACTTGGATTTATCTGTATTTGTTTGGATTTATCTGTATTTACTTGGATTTATCTGGATTTGCTTGGATTTATCTGGATTTATTTGGATTTATCTGTATTTATTTGGATTTATCTGTATTTGTTTGGATTTATTTGGATTTATCTGGATTTACTTGGATTTATTTGGATTTATCTGGGTTTTCTGGGTTAATCACAGTTTATCTGGATTTATCTGGGTTTATCTGGGTGTTTCTGGGTTTTCTGGATTCATCCGGATTTCTCTGGGTTTTTCAGGGTTAATCGTAGTTGATCATAGTGTATCTAGATGTATAACTACAGTTGTTCTCATTAGATGGTTCTGTATCTGTATTTTTTTAATTAAACCCGTTTTTGTCATCTCTAATCTCCACCGGTGTTTTCCTGAGATGTGGTTTTAACGTCCTTCGGCTTCTATTTCCATCTAAATATGGAGAACGTTCCAGTCTGAGTGGATTCCGTTAATGTGAGTTCCAGGAAGACGAGGAAACTTACTTCACGTTTATTGTGTCTGGAAGCTGGAGGCTGTTTATTCTGGAGCTGCTGATTGAATTTGTTTTTTCAGGCAGAAATCACCAAAAGTAGGTTAAAGCTGGAGGCCGAATAAACATCAGCAGCTGCCGTCAGACGTTCTACCAGGACAGGAGAACCAGGAGCTGAGTCAGTAGAACCCAGTAGAACTCAGTAGAACCCAGTAGAACTCAGTAGAACCCAACAGAACTCAGTAGAACTCAGTAGTACCCAGTAGATCTCATCAGTAGAACCCAGTAGAACCCAGTGAAACCCAGTAGAAGTCAGTAGAACAGAACAGAACCCAGCAGAACCCAGTAGACCCCAGTAGAACCCAGTAGAACTCATCAGTAGAACCCAGTAGAACTCAGTAGAACCCAGTAGAATTCAACAAAACTCAGCAGAACCCAGTAGAACCCAGCAGAACTCAGTAGTACCCAGTAGAACTCAGTAGGACTCAGCAGAACTCAGTAGAACCCAGTAGAACTCAGCAGAACTCAGTAGAACTCAGTAGAACCCAGTAGATCTCATCAGTAGAACCCAGTAGAACCCAGTGAAACCCAGTAGAAGTCAGTAGAACAGAACAGAACCCAGCAGAACCCAGCAGAACCCAGTAGACCCCAGTAGAACCCAGTAGAACTCATCAGTAGAACCCAGTAGAACTCAGCAGAACCCAGTAGAACCCAGCGGAACTCAGTAGAACCCAGCAGAACTCAGTAGGACTCAGTAGAACCCAATAGAACTCAGCTGCACGGTTTCTATAAACCGTAACATCTGGCAGCAGCTGGTTGGAGAGGAACTCTCTAAAAACCTCAAGAACCAAACCAGAACTAAACCAGAACCAAACCAGAACCAAACCAGAACTAAACTAGAACCAAACCAGAACTAAACCAGAACCAAACCAGAACCAAACCAAAACTAAACCAGAACTAAACCAGAACCAAACCAGAACTAAACCAGAACTCCAGCTGCTCCAGAACCTTTGGACGTTTGTTTTATGTTCTCATCAGGCAAAATGTTAATTCTTTACTGAACTCTGATGAAACCAGTCGAATAAATTTAACCCTCAGGATCCTGTTTTAAATGAAAAGAACAAAACAAATAAAAATCAGTCCATTCATCAGAGAGCAACTGTAAAAACTGTTTAAAAAAAAAAGTATTCTAAACTTTAACAGGAAAACAACAGATCTGAGCTGAAAGTTCTGATATTTAATCAAAACGGACGGATTCTAAACGTCTCATTTCAAAACTAAACTCAGATAAAGCGTTTTTCCAGTGCTAACATGCTAACAACAACCCTCTAAATAGCTGCTCTCTGTGGGACCATGCTATCAGCGCTAATATGCTAACTACAACCCTCTAAATATCTGCTCCCTGTGGGGCTGTGCTATTAGCGCTAATATGCTAACTACAACCCTCTAAATATCTGCTCCCCGTGGGACCATGCTATCAGCACTAACATGCTAACTACAACCCTCTAAATAGCTGCTCCCTGTGGGGCCTTGCTATCAGCGCTAACATGCTAACTACAACCCTCTAAATAGCTGCTCCCTGTGGGGCCATGCTATCAGTGCTAACATGCTAATTACAACCCTCTAAATAGCTGCTCTCTGTGGGGCCATGCTATCAGTGCTAACATGCTAACTATAGCCGTGTGCTGCAGGCGGATGCTAACGAGCTATCTGTCTGTTAGCGTCAGCGCCCCGCTGGGACGACAGCAGCTCCTCCATCAGAGGTCAGAGCCGCCAGATGCTGGCAGCCCTGGGACTCAGGATGGCGTCCAGATGTGCAGCAAAGCGGAGAGGTGACGGCAAACACGCAAACATATGTCTCCGTTACCAATCAGCCTCATTAAACCCACGCTAGTGTGTGTTTGTTGTCAGTAATTAACGGATTCTACGCCTTTATGTCCTGTTTACCAAAACAGTAAAGCTTCAGCACTGAGAGAATAAACAGCTTTACACAACCACAAAGACATAAAACGACCACAAAGAGACTCATAAAACTGCAAAAAACGGTCCAAAGATGACAGAAAGAAGACATCAGAAAAACCAAACACAAGTGAGACGCAAACTGACAGAAATGAGACACAAAACAACTAAATGCCAGACAGACGACAAAAACAACAAAAGCTGTGAGAAGGTTTGTAAAGGCTGTAAAATATAGAGACTGAGGATGTGTTGGTAAAACCTGAATCATCATTAAATGTAGATCCTTAAACATCTGGGAACTTCTAAATCAACATATCAGAGAATATCTAGGATACAATTTAAGAACAAAATCACCTTCAGCAGGTTTATTCTCACATTAAATCTGAGTCTGGACAACAACATGTCCATATATGTCTATCTATTTATGTATATTTATATATATACAGTCAAGCCTGAAATTATTCATACCCATCGCAAACTGTCACCGTCTACAGGGGAATCCAAGGTTCCACACCATTCCAGATAGTCCAAGCTGTTCTAAAGTGTCCTGGTTCCCTCATTCATTGGGAACAGCTGTTTTCGTCATCTCGGTTTGTGGACAGTCATGGTTGAGACAAAGGAGCTCACTGAGGACCTGTCACTACTCACTAAGGTCGTATCTAAAGGTTTTCAAGTTCCAGTGGCTACAATACAAGATGCTTGACACCATAGAGAATCTCAGAGGACGTGGTCGGAAGCCAGAAGGGACACCTGTGCAGGCTGGGAGGACAGTGAGAGACGTGAAAAAGGATCCAAGGATACACTAAGGCCATCCTGGAGAATCTGGACCCTGCTGGTGGCAACGTCTCCAGGCAGACGGTCCAACGGACACACTGCTGGGTTCCACGACGCAGACCAAGGAAGACGCCACATCTCCAAACAAGGAACACAAAGATCACTTAGCCTTTGCTGATGCTCATCTGGACAAACCAGAAGACTTCTGGTCTTCTGCTTTATGGGCAAATGGAACAAAAGTTGAGTGTTTGGCCACGATGATGTAGCCTTCATCTGGTGTCAAAAAGTAGAAGCCTCCAACCCTAAGAACACCATCCCCACTGTCCAACACGGTGGTGAAACCAAATGGGCCAGGAGACCTAATGGAACAGGAGACCTAAAGGACCAGGAGACCTAAAAGACCAGGGAACCTAACCACAGTAAGCGGAACCATGAAAAAAGATGAATACATCAAGATTCTCAACAACAACATCAGGTAGTCTGCAGAGGAACTTGGCTCTGGGCACCACTGGAAATTTCAGCACAACAACAACCCAAAACCCCCAAAAAGGTTGTGAAGAAACGGTTATAAAAACACGAACGTTTTGGAGTGGTCCAGTCAGAGTCCTGAATCTGTGGAGGGAGGCTAAAGATCAGGATGATGGCAAGGAGACCCTCCAACCTGAAAGAGTTGGAGCTCAAATTTGGCAACAAAATTCTTGTAAATATTTTCTAAAAATGAGTAAAAATCTTCAAAAAAAAATCCCAAAAACATCTAAAGTGATTCCATATATAGCAGTAAAACTTCTGATATTTTCTTTAAGAACATTCAGAAAAAAATCTACAGAAATCCAGTGAAATTCGCTGGATTTTGGTTGATTTTTATGTGAATGTTCATAAAGACATATTTTTTCCACATTTTTTTCCACCAAAAAAATGTTGAAAAATTTCCCAAAACTGTTGAAAATGTGGACATCAGAAGGTATTTTTTTCCCACATTTTCAAACTTTAAAATATGTCAATCTGACCCGCAGGACGACACGAGGGTTCAGTCAGAATTTTCCAGGGGTATGAATAATTTCAGGTTTGACTGTATGTTTGTCTCAGAAAGTATTTGATGCGTGAAGCTAAATTTTCTCAGACACTCTTTTAATCATCCAGAGTTTCTGATGATAAAACCTGAAGACAGTCAGAGATGTAAAAGGTCCCTGTGATCGTCCTTCTACACCAGCTGATGTGTTGAAGGAGGATGGAGGCCGAGCCGACCTCCTTCAGACGTCTGGAGGCCTTTAGAAGGAGCTTTATTTATACACGACCTCCGGCTCCACAGCTGAGACCCACCAAGACCACATCTGGAGGCCAGGAGGAGGACGGAGGAGAACCTGCTCCTGGTCCGGACCAGGAGGAGGTTCTTCTCCTCCTTGGTCTTTTTCGACTAACTTCTCCATGGTTTTGTGTTGATTTTGCATCTTTTAATCGAGATCTTTTTCGGTGATTTTGTGAGCCCTCCACCGCTGTGACATCTCCGCTCTCCTCTGTCTGATCTGAAGTGACGTCCAGATTCAGCCTCCAGTCTGACCGGTTCAAGTGTGAAGATCAGAGAGTCTCCTCCTCCGTTCATTTATCTGAATGTTACCCAGGGTATCAGTCTCATTCTCAGCCACTGTTTCACTGACGTCTCACTTTTTAATGGAAAAATACGAAGAAATACTTAAAAAATTGCAGCAAAAAATACAGAAAAAATGACAGAACGTTCAAATACAGTCAAAAGAGTGAAAATAAGCGCAAGTATCTGGAACACGAGGAGATCTTTATCAGATTTAAATCCAGTAAATCTGTGATATTATACCATTTAATCCCACTGGAAACAATTGTTGCCGAGTATAAAATCTACATTTTCACAAACAAAACCAACATGAAATGAAAAAAATTATACATGTGTTAGGAAGGTCTAAGGAGTAAAATACACGTACTTATTTTGCAGGGAAAAATTTGGGATTAAACGGGTTATACAGTCAAATAAATCATTTATAAAAATACAGAATATTGATGTTGTTTACAGTTAAGACCATTTGTTTTTTTTTTGTTTGCTTTCCACAGTCAACATGTAAATTAATATGTTTGTGGTTTAGTTAATTTTATTAAAATATCTCAGAAGACAGGTCTTTATAGGGGTCTAGATGCTGGTGTTCATAGAGGTCTAGATGTTAAAATAAGTGACTCATGCTGAACTAAAAGCCCCAAACTGCTGTCCGCTCACGGTCCAACAAAGGTTCTTCAAAGAGGAAGTCAGCAGGTCCGTGATGGAAGCTTCAGTTTGAATAAAAGAAGCTGATTGGAGGATTTAAACTCCCACAGAGCCGAGCAGCCGCCTCCACCTCAGGCTCTAATTAATGTGTTTAGTAGCAACGCTGAATAATACATTAAATAGAAGCCTTCCTGGAGGCGACACACACAGACACACACACACACACACACACACACACACACACAGACACACACACCTACACACACACATACACACACACACACACACACTGAGTGTAAAGTCATTTAGGCGACTCCTGCCTCCAAGGCATCACTGCAATAATCTGCTGCTGAGTACGCAGCTCTAACACACAACAGACACACACTGAAACACACAACAGACACACACTGAAACACACGACAGACACACTGAAACACACAACAGACACACAGGTTTCAGTTTCTCTGCTGCCTCCATGTCTACATTTACATTTCAGGCATCCACAGAGATTTTACCCAGAATTCACTCTGGAAATTACTGGATCATCTAGACCTCTATGAACATCTAGACCTCTATGAACACCTAGACCTCTATGAACACCTAGACCTCTATGAACATTTAGACCTCTATGAACACCTAGACCTCTATGAACACCTAGACCTCTATGAACACCTAGACCTCTATGAACATCTAGACCTCTATGAACACCTAGACCTCTATGAACATCTAGACCTCTATGAACACCTAGACCTCTATGAACACCTAGACCTCTATGAACACCTAGACCTCTATGAACACCTAGACCTTTATGAACATCTAGACCTCTATGAACACCTAGACCTCTATGACCATCTAGACCTCTATGAACACCTAGACCTCTATGAACATGTAGACCTCTTGAACATCTAGACCTCTATGAACACCTAGACCTCTATGAACATCTAGACCTCTTGAACATCTAGACCTCTATGAACACCATCATCTAGACCTCTAGAACACCAACATCTAGACCCCTATGAACACCAACATCTAGACCCCTATGAACACCAACATCTAGACCTCTATGAACATCTAGACCTCTATGAACACCAACATCTAGACCCCTATGAACACCAACATCTAGACCTCTATGAACACCAACATCTAGACCCCTATGAACACCAACATCTAGACCTCTATGAACACCAACATCTAGACCTCTATGAACAGCTAGACCTCTATGAACAGCTAGACCTCTATGAACACCAACATCTAGACCTCTAGAACACCAACATCTAAGCCTCTATGAATACCAACATCTAGACCTCTAGAACACTAGGTTCTGGTTCCTACCAACGAGTCTGCATCAACATTTAGTCTAAATATCTGAAAACTGGAACTTTGTCTGGTCCAACTTTAACCCATCAGCTTCTACTGATGTCAGAGCCTCTACAGTTGGAGAAATGCTTGTAAAAATACAGATTTTTGAAGTGGTGTTTGATTTTTTTTCCCACTTTTGGCTCAAATTTCTACTCAACAGGACTGCGCATCGTACAGAAAATTCAGACTTTAATCTAGCAGAAAACCTCAAATCTGTCCAAACAAATTCAACATGACTGAAAATGTGTCCTGACTGATTGAAAGTCGTCTAAAATGAGTAAAAATGTCCTAAATGAACTAATAAGTTGAAATGTGACTAAAATGACTAAAAATCTGTTCAGAATGACTCAGAGTTTGTTTAAAATTTCTAGAAATGAGTCAAAAACAATTAAAATCGTCCAAAATGACTCCAATTTTGTTGTAAACGACTCCACAATGACCCTTGACAATTTAAAACGTTTCCAAAAGGACCTAAAGTTCTCCAAAACAACTCATGAACTGTCCAATTAGACTCATCGTTTTATCAGACCTAAATAAGTGAAATTGGAACCTTGTCTGGTCCAACTTTAACCCATCAGATTCTACTGATGTTAGAAAAATAAAAGTTGGAGAAATGTCAACCAGAGACTGTATTTTAGTAGAAATATGGATCCATCCATAGATAAACACTGACAGGAACTTTATGGAGAAACTAGACCAGCCACTAGCTATTTTCAAGAACCAATAATTATCCATTATTGACATTTTAGACAATTATGAGTCATTTTGGACAGGATTTGTGTTATATTGAACCAGTTTCAGACACTTTGAACCAATTTGGAGTCATTTAGGGAAACGTTCGAGTCATTCTGGGCAGATTTTAAGACATTTTGCACAATATTTGTCATATTTTGGACCAATTTGGACTCATTTTGATCAACTTTCAAGTAAAAATAACAAAAAACTGGAACAAACTAACACATCACATTCTACTGGTGTTAGAGCCTCAAAAGTTGGAGAAATGTCAACCAAAGACTGGATTTTAGTAGAAATATGGTTTTATTTCTGCAGATATTAAACCTAATGCGACAATTTCAAGGTCTGGAATCACAAAATTCTGAAAATCTGTTCAAAATATTTTACAGAACTTAGTTTTGGGTCACAAGTAACCACTAACTAAACTCTCCACCCCGGTCTGGAAGGTTCTAATTTAAAGGACCTACAGGAAGCTGTGAGGTCTGGACTGATAAATTAAACTCTGTCCAGCTGGCTGTTCTCCAGCTTTACTCCAGGGCTTCCTTCATGTTCTCCTTTGTTGCTTCAGTTTAGAGAGAACAGCACCTGATAGCGCTGCTGTTTATCTGATTCAGATTATTAATTAGAGATAATCTCTCTCTCAGGCTTCCTGTCTCTTTCTTTATATTCTGCAGATAAACGTCTTTGTTTCTCCTCGTTCCACATCGGAGGAGTTCAGAGAAACTACAAGAGTCCTGAAGGACGAGACGTCAACAATCACCTGTTCACCGGCTTCCTGCTTGAACAACACCATAAACAACAAACAACATAATAAACAACAAACAACCACGGTTCCTTCCTTCTGTGACCTCCTGATAAGGGACCTCCTGGCAGCCAGACAGAAGACAAACTGATTAACGTCCTCCTCGTCCTCCGTCCAGACCTCAGGGACCAGCTGGTGCTCTGAACCAACGTCTGGATTTAACGAGTCACAGAAAAACCATCCGTTTGATCTGAGCGACGGAAAACTGAAGACTGTAAGGCGTTCAGGGAACATCTGGAAACTACAGCATCCATTGATAACTGTGAGGTGTTTAGGGAACATCTGGAAACTACAGCATCCATTGATAACTGTGAGGTGTTTAGGGAACATCTGGAAACTACAGCATCCATTGATAACTGAGATGTTTTGAGCAAAGAACACCCAGAAACAGTTTGAGACTGAGGTTTAAAGTTCAGGCATATGGGTTCTGTAAAGCGTCTTGAGACAATTTGACTGTAATTGGCACTATATAAATAAAACTGAATTGAATTTTATTTTGAAGCAAAGTTTTGTACGTTTCCGTGTGAAAGTTTGATGAAATATTTCGCTGTAAAACCAGAGACTTGTGATAATCAGGATTCTAACCATGAATAATCCCTCAGCCCTACAGAGGTTGATCTGATTTTAAAGACAGTCACAGCGTTAGTTTAATATGTGATGGTAACGTAAAGAGAACATCTGAGGAACGTCTGTCAGTCCTTGTAGAAACAAGTAGTAAACAAACCGCCCCAGTGAGTTTGTACATCTGTAGGCTTCATCTGGTTTAATTCTGCCTCCACGCCGTCACGATTTAACGACACGAGGAATGACCTGGACTGAAAATAACAGCGGCACTCCGAGGACTGTTCCTCCCGTTTCATTTCACTCCAACTCTGCTGACGGATGGATGAAGCCATTCCTGTGGAAGGAGCCTGGTGGAGTCCTGGACCGTGGGTGGTGTTAACGGGAGGTCATGGAGGGGATGGACCGCGGCTACATGCTGCCTCATTTCACTCCCAGTCAGTCGACCTCCGCTCAGTTCAGCTGGTTTGCTGCCATTAATGCAGCGTTGTGATGCAGAGACACCATCTGAATGTTCATCATTACTGCAGCAGAACATTCACAGGACGGATCTGGAGGTCAGGACCTCTGCTGCCAACACCAGGAGACCATTTAGAACCTATTTATTTTGTGCATATTAACCCTATAGAGCCCAGCATTTGATTAGAAACCAGATCAGAGATCATTCTTTTTGTGTATGAACACCAACATCTAGACCTCTATGAACATCTAGACCTCTATGAACATCTAGACCCCTATGAACACCAACATCTAGACCTCTATGAACACCAACATCTGGACCTCTCTGAACACCACCATCTAGACCTCTATGAATATTTAGACCTCTATGAACACCAACATCTAGACCTCTATGAACCTCTAGACCTCTATGAACATCTAGACCCTATGAACACCAACATCTAGACCCCTATGAACACCAACATCTAGACCCCTATTAACAAACACTAACATCTAGACCTCTATGAACACCAACATCTCGACCCCTATGAACACCAACATCTAGACCCCTCTAAACACTAACATCTAGACCTCTATGAACATCTAGACCCCATGAACACCAACATCTAGACCCCTATGAACACTAACATCTAGACCTCTATGAACACCTAGACCTCTATGAACATCTAGACCTCTATGAACACCAACATGACATGAAATGAGTCTAAAATGATCAAAGTAAATCATCCAAAATGACTAACAGATCGTCCAAAGCAACTCAAAATTAGTTAAAATGTAATTTCTTTGCTTGTTTTGATTAATAACTTCTTTAAACGTTTAGTTTTAAGTGAAAAAAATTGAAACTAAACATGACAAACATACCACAAAGAAACAAAACCGCTCCAAACAACTAAAATAACCCAAAAAAAGACACAACAAGAAAATGAGACAAAAAAATGACCAAAAATGATACAAAGTAAAGGAACAGAGACAAAACCACAAGTAGTGTTTTTAATTGTCTCATTTTTCGTCACTGTGGTTCATTTTAAAGTCCTGAGGAACCAGAACATCATAAAGAGAGAACTCAGAGATGTCTTCTGTCAGTATGACAGAAAATTATAGGAATAAGAAAAAAATAACATTTATTTTGTCATTTATTTTATTTTATTCACTGAATATTTTGAAACCTTGAATGTCCAGAAAGACTCAGAATTTTCCCAAAATGATTCAAAATTTGTCCAAATTTACTCAAAAGATTCCCAAAATGACAAAATTTTCCCAGTATGACTCCAGATTTGTCCAAGATGACTCAAAAAACTGCATAAAATATCACAAATTTTTTCCAAAATGACTCAAAAGTTCCTAAAATGATTTAAAATCTGTCCAAAATATGGCCTGAATGTCTTGAAACCTGGCTTACATCAATTAAAATTTGTCCACAATTACTCAAAATGACTCGAAAACTGCATAAAATGTCTCAATATTTGTTCAAAATGACTCAAATATTGTCTAAAATACCTTACAATATGTCCAGAAAGCCTTGAAACGTGGCTTCAATCAATCAAAATTTGTCCAAAATGGCTCAAAAATTGTCAAAAAATAACTCAAAAAGCTCAGAAATTGACCTAATTCTGTCCAATATGTATCAAAAGTAGTCAAAAATGCCTTGAAATCAGTCATTTAATCAGCTAACATTAGCAAAAAGCTATGGTGTCACTTTCAAAACAACTAGCCTACATCATTTAGCAGCGTTAGTTCCACCCAATACCAACTTTTTAAACGTTAGCTAACATCCGTAGTGAGCTAGGGTTAGGGTTAGGGTTATGTTAGGGTTAGCTAATGCTAACACTGAGAGGTTAGCATTGAAGCTAACGCTATCTGTAGCCATACAGCATGTACTAAAGTGAGATTAACTTTAGCACTGTTAAATCAACCTACAGAAACTGAAGAAGTACAAACATCAACACAAATCAGGACATTAGCCGCTTCTACAGTGGCTAATCCTATGCTAACAGCTAGTGGCTAAGCTAGCAGGCAGCCACAGATTAACCTGAAACAGAGTCTGGAAAACAACTAATAAAAAAGCCTTAAGATCTGGACCTCAGAGGGAAATAAAGAGAAAGACAACAGGAACAACAGATGGATGTTATTGATCATTGATCTCAATCAATATTCAGCTAAAATAAATTTAGCGTTGACTTTGCCCAGTCCAGAAACACTGAATGTTGATCCATGTTTCCCAAAGATCTACAGTTTACTGTCATAAAAGAGGAAGAAAACTAAAAATATCACATTTAAGAAGAGAATTTAGACCTTTACTGCTAATGGATTTAATAATCAACTATCAGGACAGTGGATGCTATTGCTAATGCTAATGGATTAATAATCAGTTATCAAGACAGTGGATGCTAATGCTAATAGATTTATGAATCGCTTATCAGGACAGTGGATGCCAAAGCTAAGGATTTAATAATCAGTTATCAGGACAGTGGACGCTAATGCTAATGGATTTAATAATCGGTTATCAGGACAGTGGATGCCAATGCTAATGGATTAATAATCAGCTATCAGGATAGTGGATGCTAATGCTAATGGATTTAATAATGGGTTATCAGGACAGTGGATGCTAATGCTAATAGATTTATCAATCAGTTATCAGGACAGTGGACACTAATGCTAATGGATTAATAATCGGCTATCAGGACAGTGGATGCCAAAGCTAATGGATTTAATAATCGGTTATCAGGACAGTGGACACTAATGCTAATGGATTTATCAATCGGTTATCAGGACAGTGGACGCCAATGCTAATGGATTTATCAATCGGTTATCAGGACAGTGGATGCCAATGCTAATGGATTAATAATCAGCTATCAGGACAGTGGATGCTAATGGATTTAATAATTGGATTATCAGTGGATCTGAATGTGTCGATCAGCAGCAGCGTCTGACGGAGCAGAAATCAGAAGAAAACGTTCTGTAATGAAAAACCTGCAGCGCTGCTGATGAACAATAAATAAAGCAGGAGGAAATAAAGAGGCGAAGAGATGCAGCAGCTGCAGAAAAAGAAAAGTCTGAGTCAGACGGAAAACCAAGCAGGAGCTCAGCAGCGATATTAAATATTATATTAAAACATGGAGAAGATGCAGAATAATGAGACGTCAGCAGTGGAGACAGAATGCAGGATTATTATCTCACATGTAACAAAATAAAATACCAGAAAGAAGGATTATTATCTCACATTAACCAAATAAAATACCAGAAAGCAGGATCATTATCTCACATTAACAAAATAAAATACCAGAAAGCAGGATCATTATCTCACATTAACAAAATAAAATACCAGAAAGCAGGATTATTATCTCACATTTAACAAAATAAAATACCAGAAAGCAGGATTATTATCTCATTTAACAAAATAAAATACCAGAAAGCAGGATTATTATCTCACATTAACAAAATAAAATACCAGAAAGCAGGAATATTATCTCAGATTTAACTAAATAAAATACCAGAAAGCAGGATTATTATCTCACATTTAACAAAATAATATAACAGCTAGCAGGATTATTATCTCACATTTAAAAAAATAAAATACCAGCTAGCAGGATTATTATCTCACATTTAACAAAATAAAATACCAGAAAGCAGGATCATTATCTCACATTAACAAAATAAAATACCAGAAAGCAGGATCATTATCTCACATTAACAAAATAAAATACCAGAAAGCAGGATTATTATCTCACATTTAACAAACAAAAAAAATATCAGAAAGCAGAATTATTATCTCACATTAAACATCAATAAAAATATCAGAAAACAAAACAGGAACTTCTCATCAGAGTTCATTCATATGAGGATAAACTTTGGATATTCAGAACGTCTGATAGAAAAAAATACAGATTAAATATTTGTGGTTGTGATCTGTTGCTTCTCTCAAATAACATGTTGGGCTGATTTAAATTCTACAAAAAAACTGAAATGCTGGAAAGGTGTTCCATCGATTCCTGCCACCCGCTACATATTTAGGTCATGTGACTCGGTATCTGTGCATAACGTACGCATGCATAGTATTATTATTATTATTATTTTATTATTATTTATAGTCATTTAAAGCCGTACAGTGGTCTGGATGTTAACATTATTTACAGTATTATTATTATTATTTTATTATTATTTGTAGAGTTATTTAAAGCTGTACAGTGGTCTGGATGTTAACGTTATTTACAGTATTATTCTTATTATTTTATTATTATTTGTTGAGTTATTTAAAGCCGTAGAGTGGTCTGGATGTTAACATTATTTACAATATTATTTTATAATTATTTGTAGAGTTATTTAAAGCCGTACAGTGGTCTGGATGTTAACATTATCTACAGTATTATTATTATTATTATTATTATTATTTGTAGTTATTTAAAGCCGTACAGTGGTCTGGATGTTAACATTATTTACAGTATTATTATTTTATTATTATTTGTAGAGTTATTTAAAGCTGTACAGTGGTCTGGATGTTAACATTATCTACAGTATTAATGTTTTATTATTTATAGAGTTATTTAAAGCCGTACAGTGGTCTGGATGTTAAAATTATTTACAGTATTATTATTATTATTATTATTATTATTATTATTATTATTATTTACAGAGTTATTTAAAGGCATACAGTGGTCTGGATGTTAACATTATTTACAGTATTATTATTATTATTATTATTATTATTATTATTATTATTATTATTATTATTATTATTATTATTATTATTTGTAGTTATTTAAATCCCCTCCCTGGGCTGCGACCTTATCGTGGTGGAGGGGTTTGCGTGTCCCAATGATCCCAGGAGCTATGTTGTCGGGGGCTTTATGCCCCTGGTAGGGTCTGCCATGACAGACAGGTCCTGGGTGAGGGACCAGACAAACAGCAGCCCAGAAGACCCCAATGATGAGTAATAACGTTGGAACCACGAGTCCCTTGCCCGGACGCGGGTCACCGGGGCCCCCCCCTGGAGCCAGGCCCGGGGGTGGGGCTCGTTGGCGAGCATCTGGTGGCCGGGCTTCTTCCCACGGGGCCCGGCCAGGCACAGCCCGAAAAAGAGGCGTGGGACCCCCCTCCAGTAGACTCACCACCCGCAGGAGGGGCCATAGGGGTCCAGTGCAATGTGTGTTGGGCGGCGGCCAGGGGCGGGGAGCCTGGCGTACCGACCCCCGGCTACACAAGCTGGCTCTAGGGACGTGGAACGTCACCTCTCTGGTGGGGAAGGAGCCTGAGCTGGTGTGCGAGGTTGAGAAGTTCCGACTTGATATAGTCGGCCTCACCTCGACACACAGCAGGGGCTCTGGAACCAGCCCTCTCGAGAGGGGTTGGACTCTCTTCCACTCTGGAGTTGCCAATGGTGAGAGGCGCCGAGCAGGGGTGTCAATACTCATTGCGCCTCGGCTCGGTGACTGTGTGTTGAAGTTTACCCCGGTGGATGAGAGGGTGGCCTCCCTTCGCCTTCGGGTGGGGGGACGGTTCATACTGTTGTTTGCGCCTATGGGCCGAACAGCAGTTTGGAGTATCCGCCCTTTCTGGAGTCCTTGGAGGGGGTGCTGGAGAGCGCCCCTTCTGGGGATTCCATAGTTCTGCTGGGGGACTTCAACGCTCACGTTGGCAGTGACAGTGAGACCTGGAGAGGCGTGATTGGGAGGAACGGCCCCCCCGATCTGAACCCGAGTGGTGTTCTGTTATTGGACTTCTGTGCTCGTCACAGATTGTCCATAACGAACACCATGTTCAGGCATAAGGGTGTCCATATGTGCACTTGGCACCAGGACACCCTAGGCCGCAGTTCGATGATCGACTTTGTTGTCGTATCGTCAGACTTGCGGTCGCATGTCCTGAACACTAGGGTGTAGAGAGGGGCGGAGCTGTCAACTGATCACCACCTGGTGGTGAGTTGTCTCCGATGGTGGGGGAGGATGCCAGTCAGACCTGGCAGACCCAAACGGATCGTGAGGGTGTGCTGGGAACATCTGGCGGAGTCCCCTGTCAGAAGGAGTTTCAACTCCCACCTCCGGTCAAGCTTCAACCATGTCCCGAGGGAGGTGGGGGACATTGAGTCCGAGTGGACCACGTTCCGTGCCTCCATTGCTGAGGCGGCCGATCGTTGCTGTGGCCGTAAGGTGGTCGGTGCCTGTCGCGGCGGCAATCCCCGAACCCGTTGGTGGACACCGGCGGTAAGGGATGCCGTCAAGCTGAAGAAGGAGTCCTACCGGGCCTTTTTGGCCTGTGGGACTCCGGAGGCAGCTGACAGGTATCGGCTGGCCAAGCGGGCTGTGGCTGCGGCTGTCGCCGAGGCAAAAACTCGGGTACGGGAGGAGTTTGGCGAGGCCATGGAAAACGACTTCCGGACGGCTTCGAAGAGATTCTGGTCCACCATCGGCGTCTCAGGGGGGGAAAGCGGTGCACTGTCAACACTGTGTATAGTGGGGATGGTGCACTGCTGACCTCAACTCGGGACATTGTGAATCAGTGGAAGGAATACTTCGAAGACCTCCTCAATCCCACCGACACGTCTTCTGATTCAGAAGCAGGGCCTGGGGTCTCGGGTGTAGATTCTCCCATCTCTGGGGTCGAAGTTGCCGAGGTAGTTAAAAAGCTCCTCGGTGGCAAGGCCCCGGGGGTGGATGAGATCCGCCCGGAGTTCCTCAAGGCCCTGGATGTTGTGGGGCTGTCCTGGTTGACACGTCTCTGCAACATCGCGTGGACATCGGGGGTAGTGCCTCTGGATTGGCAGACCGGGGTGGTGGTCCCTCTTTTCAAAAAGGGGGACCGGAGGGTGTGTTCCAACTATAGGGGGATCACACTCCTCAGCCTCCCCGGGAAGGTCTACTCAGGGGTACTGGAGAGGAGGGTCCGCCGGATAGTCGAACCTCGGATTCAGGAGGAGCAATGTGGTTTTCGTCCCGGCCGTGGAACTGTGGACCAGCTCTACACCCTCAGCAGGGTCCTTGAGGGTGCATGGGAGTTTGCCCAACCAGTCCACATGTGTTTTGTGGATCTGGAGAAGGCTTTCAACCGTGTCCCTTGGGGAATCCTCTGGGGAGTGCTCCGGGAGTACGGGGTAACGGACCACCTAATACAGGCTGTCCGTTCCCTGTATGACCGGTGCCAGAGCTTGGTCCGCATCTCCTGCAATAAGTCGAACTCGTTTCCAGTGAGAGTTGGACTCCGCCAGGGCTGCCCTTTGTCACCGATTCGGTTCATAATTTTTATGGACACAATATCTAGGCGCAGCCAGGGTGTTAAGGGAGTCCGGTTTGGTGACCTCAGGATTCCATCACTGCTTTTCGCGGATGATGTGGTCCTGTTGGCTTCATCATGCCAGGACCTCCAACTCTCACTGGATCGGTTCGCAGTCGAGTGTGAAGCGGTTGGGATGAGGATCAGCACCTCCAAATCCGAGTCCATGGTCCTCAGCCAGAAAAGGGTGGAGTGCACTCTCCGGGTCAGGGATGAGGTCCTGCCCGAAGTGGAGGAGTTTAAGTACCTCGGGGTCTTGTTCAAGAGTGAGGGAAGGATGGAGCGAGAGATCGACCGGTGGATTGCTGCGGCGTCCGCAGTAATGCAGGCGCTGTACAGGTCCGTCGTGGTAAAGAGGGAGCTGAGCCGAAAGGCGAAGCTCTCAATTTACCGGTCGATCTACGTTCCTACCCTCACCTATGGTCACGAGCTTTGGGTAGTGACCGAAAGAACAAGATCGCGGGTACAAGCGGCTGAAATGAGTTTCCTCCGCAGGGTGGCTGGACTCTCCCTTAGAGATAGGGTGAGAAGCTCGGCCATCCGGGAGGATCTCAGAGTAGAGCCGCTGCTCCTCCGCATAGAGAGGAGCCAGATGAGGTGGCTTGGGCATCTAATTAGGATGCCCCCCGGACGCCTCCCTGGTGAGGTGTTTAGGGCACGTCCCACCGGGAGGAGGCCCCGGGGAAGACCCAGGACACGCTGGAGAGACTGTCTCTCAGCTGGCCTGGGAACGCCTTGGGGTCCCCCGGGAGGAGCTAGATGATGTGGCCGGGGAGAGGGAGGTCTGGGCTTCCCTCCTAAAGCTGCTGCCCCCGCGACCCAACCCGGACCAGTGGTAGAAGATGGATGGATGGATGGATGGATGGATAAAGCTGTACAGTGGTCTGGATGTTAACAGTATTTACAGTATTATTATTATTTTATTATTATTTATAGTCATTTAAAGCCGTACAGTGGTCAGGATGTCAACATTATTTACAGTATTATTATTATTATTATTATTATTATTATTATTATTACTATTATTTATAGAGTCATTTAAAGCCATACAGTGGTCTGGATGTTAACATTATTTACAGTATTATTATTATTATTATTATTATTATTATTATTATTATCATTATTATTATTTGTAGACTTATTTAAAGCTGTAAAGTGGTCTAGATGTTTACATTATTTACAGTATTATTATTTTATTATTATTTGTAGAGTTATTTAAAGCCGTACAGTGGCCTGGATGTTAACATTATTTACAGTATTATTATTATTATTATTATTATTATTATTATTATTATTATTATTTGTAGAGTTATTTAAAGCCATACAGTGGTCTGGATGTTTACATTATTTACAGTATTATTATTATTCTTTTATTATTATTTGTAGAGTTATTTAAAGCCATACAGTGTCTGGATGTTAACATTATTTACAGTATTATTATTATTATCTGTGCTGTGATCTGGATGTGAAGCGATGTGGAACATGTGGAACATGTTTCTGGGCCGTTTAGGACTTTTACAGTCGCTGCAGATGTTGTTGCGTCGCTGCTCATGTTGCGTTGCTGCTCATGTTGCGTTGCTGCTCATGTTGCGTTGCTGCTGATGTTGCGTTGCTGCTGATGTTGTTGCGTTGCTGCTGATGTTGCGTTGTTGCTGATGTTGCTGTGTCGCTGCAGATGTTGCGTGGCCGCTGATGTTGCTGCATTGCTGTTGATGTTCCTGCATTGCTGCAGATGTGTTTGCGTCGCTGCTGATGTTGCTGCATTGCTGTTGATGTTGTTGCGTCGCTGCAGATGTTGTTGCATCGTTGCTGATGTTGTTGCGTCACTGTTGATGTTCCTGCGTCGCTGCAGATGTTGTTGCGTTGTTGCAGATATTGTTACGTCGCTGCTGATGTTGTTGCATCGCTGCTGATGTTGTTGCGTTACTGCTGATGTTGTTGCGTTGCTGTTGATGTTGTTGCATCGCTGCAGATGTTGTTGCGTCGCTGCAGATGTTGCGTTACTGCTGATGTTGTTGAGTTGCTGCAGATGTTGTTGCGTTGGTGCAACAACATCTGCTGCTGATGTTGCTACGTCGCTGTTAATGTGTCGCTGCTGATGTGTCGCTGCTGATGTTGCGTTGTTGCAGATGTTGTTGCTTTGCTGCTGATGTTGCGTCGCTGCAGATGTTGTTGCGTCGCTGCAGATGTTCTTGTGTCGTTGCTGATGTTATTGTGTTGTTGCAGATATTGAGTTGCTGCAGATGTTGTTACGTTGCTGCAGATGTTGTTACGTTGCTGCAGATGTTGCTGCATTGCTGCTGATGTTGCTGCATTGCTGCTGATGTTGCGTTGCTGCTGATGTTGCGTTGCTGCAAATGATGTGTTGCTGCAAATGATGTTGTGTTGCTGCAGATGTGTTGCTTCAGATGTTGCGTTGCTGCTGATGTTGCGTTGCTGCAGATGTTGCGTCGCTGCTCATGTTGTCGCGTTGCTGCAGATGTTGTCGCGTTGCTGCAGAGACGCAGCTGCAGGTTTGTTTTTTTTCCTTTTTTCTGTCCTCCACTCATGCAGCCGAAGTGAAAATGCGAACCCCAGTGGAGCTCAGCTGCTCCCACCATCCCCCCGTCCAGTGAGGTAAATTTAACTGACCCACGAGTAATCCACAATCATTGATTTAATTAACGCAGCGCAGCACAAAAATGGATGGATTAACTCATTAAAGGAGCTCACGCAGTAATCCCACTGCAGTTTATCAGCAGCACGTCAGAAAGCACAGAAAAGAGCAGGATTTAGGGTTTATACCTTCATCTGCATTTCTCCCTGCAGAAATAAATCCTGTTTACCGCTGATTCTAGGATCCATTTACAGCCGCTTTTACTCCTGTTTAGCTAAATCACAGATAATGTCTACTGGTTTACATGTTCACGGTTAAAAAAAGAGCATTTTGTACAACGTTTGACAGTAAAATTACACTATTTCAACGTATTTAAATAAATATCTCGATAAATTATAGACCATATATATAATGGTACGTACCATTATGGTAGATAACATATCTAGATATATATTTAGTATATTATAAATCTAAATTTATTATAGATATAAGTCGATTGGTTGTCGATTGAAGTAGAAGTCATTGCAACGTGCTGCAACACAATAGACAATGAATGGATGCAAAAATGCATGCTAATGAGGCGCGGAGTGTGGAGGTCCAACGCATCACGAAACTTCTATAAAACATCTAAACTGGCCGTGGTTGAACTAAAACCAGGACAGATTTAACAGATTATTTCTCTGCTCAGATGTATTCAGAATACAGGAAGTCCATGGTTTACGACGTCCTCAACCTACGGCATTTCATCGTTACTTCAGAAACGGATAGATGGAACTAGTTGACAAGCGGAGCAGATGAGTACGTTGTCACATGGCACTATCAGACGGCTTTGTTTCCATTCTCCGGTTGTACTCCACCTTGGATTGTGCAACGTTCACTAACTTAACCTTCATTATGGCTCCCAGCGTAAGTCAGACTCTTCTGATGCTTGGAAGAAAAGGAAAGCCATCTCCATGGAAGTGAAATTAGATAGAATAAAACGCTGGGAACAGGAAGAAACACCGACCAACATGGGTCAAGTTGTAAAAACAGGTCAACATATTCTGGTATCTTCTAGTAAAATGATTCATACATGAATGAAAGTTGTTGAAGAGCTTATCAATATCGGAACGGCTTTGGTTACACTTTCGTCTGACTTATGGTGAAACTCGACTTCCATAGATCCATAGGAACAGAACTCTAACGTAAGTCGAGGACCTCCTGTACACTTATGACGAGATCAAAAACAATCCAATACCTGTAACTGTGGCTGACACACCAACATGTGAACAACATACGGTGCAGTTCTGCAAATAATTTCTAGACCATGACGAGTTGTTTTGATCAGAAAGTAAAATACTGGATTCTTCACTGATTTTTTTGTCATTTTGTGTCTCATTTTTGTTATATTTTGGCTTTTTGTTATTTTTTGTCTGACTTTTGTCATTTGTTTCATGTTTTTGTCATTTTGTAACTTTTTTGTCTAATTTTTTGTCTCTTTTTGTCATGTTTTGTGTCATTTCGTGTTTCCTGTTTGTCTCGCTTTTTGTTTTTTTTCATTCCGTGTTTGGCTTTATTCATTGTTTTGTGTAGTGTTTTTGTTATTTTGTGGGTTTTTGTCTTGCTTGCGTCGTTTGTCTATTTTTTTGTAAATTTCTCGCTTTTGTCATTTTTGTCTCCTTTTTTTGTCCATTTTTTGTCTTTTTGTAACTTTTTTGTCTAATTTTTAGTCTCTTTATTTAGTTTTGTCACGTCTCATTTTTTTGTCATTTTGTGTCTCGTTTTTGCCGTTTTGTGTTTCCTTTTTGTCTCTCTTGTGTTTTTTTATCTTATTGTTGTAATTTTGTGTTTGTTGGTTCGACCCTTGTACCGGACTTTAGCTAAAGTGGCGGTCATGTGATCCACTACTGACCCACTACTGACCCACTAGTGACCCACTACTGACCCATTAGTGACCCACTAGTGACCCACTACTGACCATTAGTGACCCACTAGTGACCCACTACTGACCGCCCACCAAGCGGCTGGTTTCCATAAAAACCTCCCCTGTGGACATGGTGGTAGGAACCATTAGAGTCCCTCCAGTCGGGGCGATGGTTCCGCTGATGTCTGCAGATGAAATGGACATCAGAAAGCATGAAGCCTGAGGGCCTCTCTGTTGTGGAGGAAATGATTCAGTGCACATGGTTCAGACGTGACCTCACAGGAACACGTATGTGGCCTGTAACATCTGCGGCTTTTCAGTTTGTGCTACAATAAGACCGATCAGAACACAAAAGAGCTGCAGGTCCACTGAAGCAGACGCTGATCCACGGTTTGACCTCCAGATCGAACACGAGATGATCCCTTCATCTGGACACCAGAATCCAGAGGTTCCTGCTCACCTCTGAGGAGTTTAAGACCAGCTTATGGGTTGAAAACTGCCTTAATGAGGTGTTCAAAATGACTCAGAAACTGTGTAAAATGACTCCACACTCAGGTAAAACAGCAAAATCTTGTTTAAAATTACAAAAATGTGTCATAAATCGTGTAAAATCAGTCTAAAATGACACAAATGATGTTCAAAATGACTCATAAATTTGTTCTAAATGACTTAAATCTGTCTAAACTGTGTCTTAACCCTTGTGTCATCAAATTGACCCATTTTAAAATATGGAAAAAAAATATATTTTCACAGTGAAACTTGAACATTTTTGAAATTTTTTCAACATTTTTTGATGGAAAAAAAGAAATGTTAAAAAAAATGTTTTTTAAGAACATTCACATAAAAATCAACCCAAATCCAGCGAAACTCGCTGGATTTGGGTTGAAGTATTAGAAGTTTTGCTGATATATATGGAATCACTTTTGATATTTTTAGGATTTTGTTTGGAAGATTTCTGCAAATTTTTTGAAATTATTTACAAAAATATTTTTGCCAAATTTGGGGGATTTTTTTAAAATAAAACTTTTAAGGGAAACTTTTAAGGAATTATTGGAATTTTCTTTCTGAAGGTTTTACAAATTTCCAAAAATTTGGGCATTTTTTTTGCGGAATTTTGGATTTTTTTCAGACAAGGAAACAATATTTTTTTGTGCCGGTAAATGAAGGCAAGAGGAGGGTTAATGTTTTTTTTTCTGCCAGATTTGTTGTGTTGTTTGAGGTTCCAGGTGAGGATTCCTGGTGTTCCTGCAGCTTCCTCCTCTTTCTGTTTGCTGCAGGCTGCTGTGTGAAATGGAAAGCAGCTCAGCCTCCTGTGAGACTCACAAAAACAAACGCCTCAGAGCTGCAGCATAGTTCAGCTCAGGAATTAGTCCGAGAGACGAGCCAGTGGAGGAAAAACAAGCCGACATGCCGACCAACAGAAGCCCAGAATTAGTTTAACCTGAAGACCAAACAGTCTGAGAGGTGACAGGATACAGCGGGTTTAAAAAAAAAAATCATCAAAATGACAACATTTATCAGAGAAAGAAACTAAAAAAACAGAAAAACTAGCCAGATTTTCTACTTTCCAACAGTCCTTAAATGTCTCGTGTGACTTTCAGTTTAATCTGGAAAAAACAACAAACCTGATAAAATCCAGGTATTTGCTGAAGACATTTCAGCTCACAAAGGAGCTAAATATTGCAGAGTCAGTGTTTCCAGGTGATGTCATGCAGAGGTTTCCATGGAAACAACACCAGAAAACTACAACCGGAGGAGACGGTCCTGGATGGAGAAACCTGAAGAACGACAACATGTTCTGTCTTCTGACAGGACGAGGGACACCTGAGGACAGCTGAGACGGAGTCCAAATCCAGTCCTTCACAGGACCCAATCTGGTCGTTTTGTGTCTCATTTTTGTCATATTTTGTCATGTTTTTGTTGTTTTTCGTCTGACTTTTGTCATTTTGTGTTTCCGTTTTGTCTCGCTTGTGTTGTTGGTCTACTTTTTTGTTGTTTTGTTTCTCGTTTTTGTCATTTTTTGTCAAATTTTTGGCATTTGTCCATTTTTCGTCGCTTTGCAAATTTTGTCAAATTTTTTATTTCTTTTTGGTTTTGTTTCTTGTCGTTTGTCTCATTTTTGTCGTTTTGTGTCTTGTTTTATCATATTTTGTCTTGTTTTTGTTGTTTTTAGTCTTTTTTGTCTGACGTTTGTTGCATGTTTTTGTCATTTTGTGTCTCATTTTTGTCATTTGTCAAATTCTTTGGGGCTTTGTAACTTTTTTTGTCTAATTTTTTTTGTCTCTTTTTGGTTTTGTTTCTTGTCGTTTGTCTCATGTTTTTGTTGTTTTGTTTCTTGTTTTTGTCGTTTTGTCTTTTTGTTGTCTCGCTTGTGTTTAGTTTTTGTCGTTTTGTTTTTAGTCATTTTAATGGTTATTTTTTGTCATATTTTGGTCATTTTACATCTTTTTGTGTCACTTTTGATCATTTCATGCAACATTCAGGTAATTTTGCATCATATTTTAATAGTTTTGTGTCTTTGTGGTGGTTTTAAGTCTTTCTAATGCTTATTTTTTTGTCACATTTTGGCCATTTAACATCTTTTTGTACTGGTTTTGTGTCACTTGCGTTCATTTTGCACCACATTTTCAGTGTTTTATGTCTTTTTATAGCCATTTTGCATCCCATTTTAATAGTTTTATGTCTTTTTTGTCACGTTGCATCACGTACAAAGCTGTCATGTTTCTAAACATTATTTGTAGATAAAAGTCACTAAATTGAAGATAAACTGTTGATCCAACATCACAGATTGCTTTTTTTCAGAATACAGAACATTTTGCTGAGCAGAGTAAAACCACCTGAGAGGAACATTCCTCTGTGTCCAGATGTTATCTCCTAGAAGCTGAAGCTTCAGGAGGAAATTAATTAGAGACAGAAGAAGACAGAGCTGCTGATTCTGCAGAAACAGACGTTCTCTACGTTCAGACTCAACTCTTCTGTCCTCCGTCTCCCAGCAGGTCTCTCCTTATCGTACAATCATCGCTGTTTATCCAGATTTTAACCTTGAAATGTTCCTTCCTCCTCCTCTCCATCACTAAATCTTCCTGCTGGATTTACAGCCAACACATCTGATCAACAGAATATTTCACTAAACGCTAAATGAACTAGAATAAAGATCCTCTAAGCTTCACAGCGTTCACACAAATAAACGGAAAAGTACTTCTAGATCTTTACCTTCCCCTTCCTGTGGCGCCACGGAACTCCATTTCACTCTAAGTCAGAACTCATATCCTGTCATGTAGGTGGCGTACAACCTCTTCCTCGTACAGCAACCACGTGACGATGTATTCATCCGCTCCACCCACCAACTAGTTCCACTTGAGAATTGTCTTAAGTCGCCACACAAAATCAGATATGTACGACTGAAAAGAGCGCGATATGAGGGTCGACTGTAAATCCCCTGAGCTGTATTCTGACAGTTCATGAAGACCAAAAACAGACCATAATCAACACGTTCCACCTGCTGGAGATCCTCAGATCACACCAAAGCAGCTCCGTGGGATTGACTTAAATGATGGACAATATTTAGTAAAGTTTCAGAGAATAAAAATGAATTTACGACCAAAATAAAACCGAATGAAACTGTAAATCCTTTGATCAAAATGCTTTGTGCCATATTTTGGTCATTTTCCGTCTTTCTGCGATGGTTTCGTGTCTCGTCGTCATTTTGCATCACATTTTGATCGTTTTGTGTCACATTTTTTGGTATTATACATCTTTGTGTGGTTGTTTGGCGTCACTTTTGGTCATTTTGTGTCACATTTTGGTAATTTTGCATGGTATTTTAATTGTTTTATGTCATATTATAATCATGTTACATCACATTTTGATAATTTCATGTTATATTTTAAAATTTTTATTTTACACCTTTTTGTGGTTATTTTTGGTCACATTTGGTCATTTTACATGTTTCTGTGGTGTTTTGTGTCACACTTTGGCTGTTTTACGTCATGTTTCCTGAGATGTTAAACTGAACTGATGTCGTCTCCTCATCCTGTAGATGTTTTTCCAAACCAGGAGATCAAACGTGTTGATCCTGGAGGCAGACGTGATAAAATGTGAGTGGTTTTTGTAGAGAAGCTCCGTGGTTTGGTTTGTTCTCACCCTGGTTCCACTAAACATGAATAAACAAACAGACTGAACCTGTAGCTCAGTCAAACATCCAGCAGCATCATGAAGGGGACAAATTAAAGGAAAAACCTCAGGTCTGGACCCGACATCCAGCTGGACGGTAGAAGTAACTGAAAACAGCTTCAGGATAGAACAAGAAGTCACAGTTAGGAAACTAAAGGACCTTTCTGTCTGATAAGAAGAAATCACGACATTCTGCCCTTCAAACCTGCATCGGCCTCGTTCTCACATCCAAACATCGAGTTTACCGTCTCATGTAAAGGACTAAACCATATAGTTAAAATGTGAACCAACACCAGCAGAAAGACAAACTAAATGAAGCTGAACGAGGGTAAAAAGGAGGTTATTTGGCTGAATTCATACAACAAAATGACAGAAACCAAGAAAAAGAGACGCAAAATCACACAAAACAAGACAAATGAGACACAAAATGTCAAAGGAGAGAAGGAAAATGACAAAAAGACAAACAAAACGACCATAGGGAGAAAAACAAGAAGAAACTGACGTAAAATCACAGAATCGAGACAAAAAATTACAAAAATGATACACAAAACAACAAAAATGACACACAAAATGAAAAAACAAGACACAAAATGACAAAAATGAGACAAAACGACAAAAACGAGTCACAAAATGACAAAAATGAGGCACAAAATGACAAAAACGAGACACAAAATGACAAAACCGAGACACAAAACGACAAAAACAAGACGGAAAATGACAAAAATGAGACAAAACAGAACAAAAACGAGACACAAAATGACAAAAACGAGACACAAAACGACAAAAACGAGACAAAACAACAAAAACATGACAGAAAACAACAAAAACGTGACAGAAAACAACAAAAATGAGACAGAAAACAACAAAAATGAGACAAAAAAAGATCACAGTGATGAAAAAAAAACTGTCCCAAAGACAAACAAAACAACACAAAACTGACATAAAATCACAGAATGGAGACAAAAAATGACAAACATGGACACATCAACAAAAAACTGAGAAAAACAAAAAACCAGTCAGCAGCAGGAAGTGACATCAGAGCAGCTGTATTGTGATTGGCTGCAGGACTTACAGGCGTAGGTCATGGCGAAGCTGCTGCTGGTGTCCACCATGTCCACCTGGGGAACCAGTTTGGGAACGTCCTGGTTCTGGGCCAGAGCAAACCGAAACACCTCATACTCATGAGAACCGGTGGGGAAAAGACCTCCTGTTGGAAAACCACAGAGTTAGAGGAACCACAGAGGAACCAAGAAGAACCTCCAGAGAACCAAGAAGGAACTAAACACTGAGAAGAACCTCCAGAGACACACAATAGTTTAGTGATTTTATGTCTTTTTGTGGTTGTTTTGTGTCACTTCTGACCATTTTCTGTCACATTTTGGTAATTCTGCATCACATTTGAATTGTCTTATGTCTTTTTATGGTTGGTTTGTGTCACTTTTGGTCATTTTGAGTCACATTTTGGTCATTTTGCATCTTTGTGTGTCAGTTTTGTGTCATTGTTTAATTGTTTTATATCTTTTTATGGTTGGTTTGTGTCACTTTTGGTCATTTTACATCTTTTGTGGTGGTTTTGTGTGATTTTGATAATTTTGTGTCACATTTTGATGACCTCATGTCATACTTTAGTCATTTCACATCTTTGTGTGTCAGTTTTTGTCATATTTTGGTAATTCTGCATCACATTTTAGTTGTTTTATGTCTTTTTGTGGTCACCTTGCATCATATTGTGATGATTTCATGTCTTTGTGTGGCGGTTTTGTGTCATATTGTGCTCAGTTTGTGCGGTAGTCTCCACAGGGCTGTGAATAAAATCAGAATCTCTTCTCTTGCTGTGATTGCTGCTGAAAGCCTCTCCTCTGGAGTTATTTTCAGCGCAACGCTTTGAGAGATAAATGATCTGAACACTTCAACTGATTGACCCTCTTCTGTCTCTGCACAAACTCCAGCGTTCATTTAGGAAAAACTGCCGAGACTCTCCAGAATCAGGTGGTCTAAAGACGTCGAGGAAACAAATTCACTCCAGTTTTAGCTCCTCTCAGATCTCCAGGACCAGCCGGCAGACACGTTTAAAGAAATAAACAAACCTAAAATACAGTCTGAAGACAATTAGATTGAAGTTGAACATTCATGGATATTAATAAATATTCCAGAAGTCTGGTCTTTTATGATCAGTTGATCAGATAATTGATTTTCTGGTTCAAAAACGGATGCAAAAACATTACAGAACCAAAGAATACGTCTGAACATAGACAACAAAAAGACTAAAAAAAACCCAAAAAGTTTGTGTAAATGACTTGATGTGATGAAGAAAAGCTGCTAACCCATCTCTTTAGGAGGCTGGATAATTATTTAGTAGTGTGTTGTTCATTTTAACGCCTTAACTGTTGTAATAGAGGACATTTATATCCCACACAACTACAAAATATAAATACAAAACTACAAAATATACACACAAAACTACAAACAAAACTACTAATTCTACCACAAAATTACAACAATTTACCACTAAACTACAAAATATGCACAGAAAGCTAAAAAAAAATATACCCACAAAACTACAAAACATACCACAAAACTACAAAATATACCACAAAACTAAAAAATATACACACAAAACTAAAAAATATACACACAATTACAAAATATGCACACAAAACCACAAAATCTATCATAAAACTACAAAATATACAAATAAAACTGCAGAGTAAACACACAAAATTACAAAATATACACACAAAACTACAAAATATACACATAAAACTACACAATATATCACAAAACTAAAAAATTATACATACAAAATTACAAAATATACTAGAAAACTACAAAATATACACACAAAACTACTAAATATACCCACAAACTACAAAATATGCACATAAAACTACAAAATATACACACAAAACTACAAAATATACCACAAAACTACAAAGCATACCCACAATACTACAAAATATACCCACAAAAGTAAAAAATTAACATGGTTTATCCTGCTGTGTTTTTAGCGCAGCTCGCCGCTAGCTCCGGAGCTAGCAGCTAGCGGCTAAGCTAAGTAGCCGTCGTGCTAGCTGCCGCATCGTCACTTTAAAACCGTAAAAATCCGCCACGTTGTCGCCTAATATTAGAGAGAACTCACCACCAGACGGTCACAGACTCTGTACCTTCATCATTCACCGGTTTCACTCCAACTTTACCGTCGTCTGGAGGATAAACACGAACCAGCTAACAGCTAATGACTAAACGACACTTGCTACTGACGGAGCCTTCAAAATAAAAGCTCCGGTGTTTACGTGAATAGAAACTCAGGAAATGTGATCAAATGAAAAGCAGAGAACTCCCTGGATGGATTTTATCATGCCTCAGGTATTGAGGGTTTTTCCTGCTAAACATAAAACATGAAAACAAGCAGAAGCTGGAGAACATTTTAAAGTCCTTTTCTGGTTTAGAGTCTAGAAACTCATCTCTGTGCAGCAAAGTTTTTATTCCTCATAAAGTCGTTTTTCCATTTCAAAAGTGTCTGCCACACCTTTACAGAACCAACATTGACAATCTAAAATGTTTTGTTCCCAAAAACTGAAAATACTTTGTTAAAATGACATTAATGTGACAAAAGCTGCAATATTTGTTAATTAGAACGTTGTTGGTTTTAATCCTTAAATCATTCGTCAGATGATGACATTCAGACCACATTAGTACTTTATTTTATGTGATTTTATTCTATTTTATCTGCAGTTTAAGCAGCTGCTCTCATTTCCAGATGTTTCTGTTGTCAGACAGCAGAATGAGGATGAAACGGAGAAACAGACATGCTAACATACTAATCAGCGTTAGCTTCATTTAAATACTGATTTTATAATGTCGTCCAACAACAAACGCAGCAGTTAAAAACATTCACGCAGATTAACTGGAAAATTATCTTCAGAGAGAAAGTCCCATTCATCTGTCAGACAGAGAGTCTTCTTCCTGAAGGGGGCAGGGCCAGCAGCAGCTCATTTAAAGCTACAGAGAAGTTTAGAATAAAACCTTGAAGGAATGAAGCATCTCTGTCTTATCTTGAAAGAAACTGTCTCCGTCTTTCTTTCAAAAGAAGATGAAATTTGTTCTCAAACCTCCGTGACTCAAAGTTTTACCCAAATTTCTTAAAATGTGTCCAGAATCAGTCAAATCATAAAACAATGACTCTAAATGTGTTGATGATGACGCAAATTATTTTCAAGATGGCTCCCAATGAATAAAGTTTGATCTAAAATTCAGAATGACATTTAGAAAAACATAGAATTGATATAAAAACTGTCCAGATTCTAGAAAACACGGCGCCCAACAAAAACCAGATGCAGTCTTTAGATCGTGGATAACAACTGACAGCTGGTCGGTTCTTTTACGTCTCGCTTTTCTTGTTCTGAGTATTTTTTTGCTCATTTTTTTTCTCTCCCGTCTGTCCTGTTTGTCAGTTTAGTGATGTTGTGTTTGTCTTTGGGACAATTCCCTCATCTTTTTGTTTGTTTCTGTGAGGAAGGTTTACTGATATCAGGAGGAGTGACACCGACAGAGCAGTTCATGAAAGCATCATTTCTGAGGATTGTAAATTAGTAAAACTATAAATTTAAAATAATTTCTAGACCATGACAAGTTGTTTTGGTCATGAAGTAAAATACTAGATTGTTCATTGTTCTTTTGTCGTTTTGTGTCTCGTTTTTGTTGTTTTTTGGATTTTTTTTGTTTGACTTTTGTAGCTTTGTTTCTCACTGTTGTCAGTTTTTGTCTCGTTTTTGTCGTTTGTCCATTGATTTGTCGCTTAGAACTTTTTTGTCTTATTTTTTGTCTCTTTTTTGTTTTGTTTCATGTCGTTTGTCTCATGTTGTTGTCATTTTGTTTCTTATTTTTGTTATTTTGTTTTTTGCTTTATTCATTGTTTTGTGTACCTATTTGTCGTTTTGTGGGGTTTTTTGTCTTTGTATTACTGCTTTTTTGTTGTGTTGTTTTTCTGCTTTTTAGTCATTTTTTGTCTCGTTTATGTCATTTGTCCATTTTTTTGGTTGCTTTGTAATTTTTTTTGTTAAATTTTTGTTTTGTTTTTTGTCTGCTCTGTGACATTTGTCTCATTTTTGTCCTTTTGTGTGTCGTTTTTGTCGGTTTGTGTCTAGTTTTTCTTGTTCTGTGTGATTTTTGACTACTTTCTCTTGTTTTTGTGGTTTCTGTGGTTTTAGAACTGGTTTTAGGAGCCACTGATGATGTTTATCTGTTTCTTGATTCGTACATTTTAAAACAGAGAGTTTGGGGGGTTGATGAGAATCTGTCAGATAAAGCAGCAGGAGGAGCGTCGTGAAGCTTTAGGACAGGAAATAAAGTAAAAACAGGTCAGATTAGTTCAAACAGCGGTGGTAAACAATCCCAGTTCTATCCATGTTTGACCTCGCGTGTCTAAAAGTGCCGACATTATTGGAATAGTAGATGATTTATTCATCAGCGGCTGGAAGGAATCCATCTGCTGAGACAGAAACTTTCTCTAATGCAACAGGAACAACCAGTGTTGGTGCTTTTTAACGCTGCAGCAGCGACTTCATTAGGAACTTCGCTTAGAGGAACCCGATCCCATTAAAGCTTCACTCTGATCCACGGGAAGAAAAGACTCCGAGGAGGTTCGTCTGGACCAGGAGATCAGAAAAATCTTAGTCCAGGACCACATCCAGTCCAGTCTGACCTCCAGTGGACCGGACCAGTAAAACCACAGCAGAATAACCTCAGTTTGTCATTTCCACTTCCAAAGAGTGTACAAAGTACAAATGGCATGAAGTAAAACAAAAAAGACTAAAATTTGATGAAAAAGTTACAAAATGACTAAAACGTTACACAAATGAGACAAAATGTCTCAAAAATGACACACAAAATGACAAAAATGTTTCAAAAAATTGACAAACGACGAAAACAATAAAAATGACAAAAATGACAAACGACAAAAATGAGACGTAAAATGACAAAAATGAGACACAAAATGGAAAAAAAATTGACACCAAAGGACAAAAACGAGACAAAAAATTACAAAAATGAGACACAAAATGACAAAAATGAGACACAAAATGACAAAAAACTAGACACAAAAGGACAAAAACGAGACAAAAATTACAAAAATGAGACACAAAATGACAAAAACGAGACACAAAATGACAAAAACGAGGCACAAAATGACAAAAACTAGCGACAAAACGACAAAAACTAGACACAAAACGACAAGAATGAGACACAAAACGACAAAAACGAGACACAAAATGACAAAAACGAGAAAGAAATGACAGATGAGACACAAAATGACAAAAATTAGATGCAAAACGACAAAAACGAGACATACAACGACAAAAATAAGGCACAAAATGACAAAATTCTGAAAAATCTGATGGTAGTATTTCTGTTTTATCTCCAGTATCTGATGGTAGTATTTTTGTTTTATCTGATGGTAGTATTTCTATATTATCTCCAGTATCTGATGGTAGTATTTCTATATTATCTCCAGTATCTGGTGGTAGTATTTCTGTTTTATCTCCAGTATCTGGTGGTAGTATTTCTATATTATCTCCAGTATCTGGTGGTAGTATTTCTGTTTTATCTCCAGTATCTGGTGGTAGTATTTCTATATTATCTCCAGTATCTGGTGGTAGTATTTCTGTTTTATCTCCAGTATCTGATGGTAGTATTTCTATATTATCTCCAGTATCTGGTGGTAGTATTTCTGTTTTATCTCCAGTATCTGATGGTAGTATTTCTATATTATCTCCAGTATCTGGTGGTAGTATTTCTGTTTTATCTCCAGTATCTGGTGGTAGTATTTCTATATTATCTCCAGTATCTGGTGGTAGTATTTCTGTTTTATCTCCAGTATCTGATGGTAGTATTTCTATATTATCTCCAGTATCTGGTGGTAGTATTTCTGTTTTATCTCCAGTATCTGGTGGTAGTATTTCTAGTAGTATTTCTGCTGCAGCTCTCATTTATTAATTATGTTCTCTTGACTGACAGGTTCTAACATTCTGTTCTGGTTTCAGCTTCTCATTTTGTGTCTTATTTTTCTAAATTTTTGCCAAATGTTTTTCATTTTATTTCTTATTTTTTTCATTTTTATCTTATATATCTCATTTTGTGTCTCATTTCTTTCATTTTGTGTTTCATTTTTCTCATTTTTAGTGTTATTTTTCTCATTTTGTCTCATTTTTCTCATTTGGCATCTAATTTTCCTCATTTTTTGGTCTTATTTTTCTCAATTTAATCTTATTTTTCTCATTTTTCTCATTTTTCATTTCTTTTTTGTCTTATTTTTCTCATTTTCATGTCATTTTTCTCACTTTTCATCTCATTTTTCCCGTTTTTGTCTTATTTTTTGAATTTTATTACATGTTTTTCCTAATTTTTCATCTTATTTTTGTCATTTTGTAGCTTATTTCTCTCATTTTGCATCTCATTTTCTCTTTTATTAGTTTTCAGTCTTATTTTTCTCACTTTTCATCTCATTTTTCTCATTTTTAATCTTATTTTTCTCATTTTTAATCATGTTTTTCTCATTTTGTCTTACTTTTCTCATTTTGTGTCTTATTCGTGTCTAGTTTTCTATTTTTCTCATTTTTGCCTAATATTTCTTATTTTATTTCTTGTTTTTCCTCATTTTTCATTTTTATTCTCATTGCGTGTCTTATTTTACTCATTTTCTATCTTATTTTTCTCATTTTGTCTCATTTTTCTCATTTTGTGTCTCATTTTTCTCATTTTTTACCTTATTTTTCTCACTGTTTTTGATATTTCTCATTTTGTTTCTCACTTTTCTCATTTTTAATCTTACTTTTCTCGTGTCTTATTTTTGTCTTTTTTCATCTCATTAATTTCTCACTTTTTCTCGTTTTTTAATTTTATCTCATTTTTCATTTCATTTTTGTCTTATTTTTCCCATTTTTCACATATTTTGTCTCATTTTTCTCATATGTGTCTTACTTTTCTCATTTTTGTCTAATTTTCCTCATTTTTTCACCTTATATTTCTGATTTTGTGTCTCATTTTTGTCATTTGTGTCTTATTTTTCATGTTATTTTTCCTCATTTTGTGTCTCATTTTTGCTGTTTTTCTCATTTTGCATCGTACTTTTCTAATTTTCTAATTTTTCGCACGTTTCTTCTTATTTTTCTCATTTTTGTCTCATTTTTCATTTTCTTGTCCTGATTTTCTAATTTTGCATCTTATTTTTCTTATTTTGTGTCTCATTTCTCTCATTTCGTGTCTTGTTTTTCTCATGTGAATCTTTTTTTTAACTTCACTTTTACTGGGACACTGACAGGTTCTGACATCTTTCAAACAAACATTTTCTGGTTTCAGCTTCTCAAACGTCACAATTTGGAATCATTTGGGCAAAAAATAATTCTTATCAAAGTCGGTCAGCTGAGCTTGTTTTTAATGTTTCTCAGATTTAATTGAATAAACTGATCACTGATGGATCAGAAATCAGTTTAAAACAACCAGAGGATGCATCAATAAGAATATGTTTTACAACAACAGTCAATAATAATCTCATGTGATTCATGCATATAACAACATGTATTACAGCTCAATGATTATTTACCACTAAACACCTTAAACACATTAAAAACATAAATATAAGCAGATTTTATTAATAAATGTGACTTATGATCATATAATATCTATATTCTAACAATAAATATTAATTATTCTGATCAGTGAGTCATAGTATTCTGTGACTCGCATTAATTATAATCTAAATTAATATTTCAATCATCACAGCAATCAATAATAATCACTAATCATCAATAATATACACCTACAGCTCTGTCCATGGTGCTGATTCCTTACATCCATAATCAATTACAATTATTATTGATCATCTGTTTGAGGTTCTGATTCACTGATTTCAGGAATCTTCTTCTTTATCATAATAATCAATAATAATCCAAATCAATGATCATTTATAAGATTCTAGCGTTAGGAACCTTATTAATCATAATGATCACTAATAATCAATAATAATCAATAACAGTCATGTGACTGTCTGAATTTCTGATTCTTTAATTATTGTCTCTAATTATTTTGATTGCAATAATATATAACTACAGCAATAATCAATAATAATCTATTGTGAGTAAGTCTAAGGTGTATGTTCTAATAATCAATAATGATCAATAATAATCATCTATAGCCCTGTCCATGGTGCTGATGCCTATTTTAATACAACCATTCATTAATAATCACATTTATTGATAATAATCAAAAATATTTATGTATGACTGTTCCTGTGATTGGAAACTTATTGAAAATAATTATAATAATCAATAATAATCAGTAATTTTACAGATTAATAACTGATATTAATAATAATCAATAATATTCCAGTCCCCTGAACAACAACAAACTATCTGATATTAAAATGCAGCAAAAATAAATATAGAAACATTAATATAGAGTCAGAGAGAGCTGCTGGTTGTTATTATTATTATGATTATGATGATGATGATGATTATTGTTGTTGTTGTTGTTGTTATTATTTATAACATTTATTTCCATTATTTATTTATTATTATTATCATTATTATTATTATTATTATTATTATTATTATTATTATTATTTATCAGGTAGAAGCAGAGATCCAAACACTCACCGATGTTGATGTTTGTTGGGAAACTTGTTCCGCTGCAGAGCCCGAACAGCAGCAGCAGCAGCGGCGGCGGGAGGCGGACGGACCGGACGGACCGGACCGACGGGACCGGCACGAAGCTCTGCAGCCGCATGTTTCCTCCTCCGGTAGCGGGAATCCCATCCACACCGGGCCGGCTCAGGTCCACCGCAGCCCGGACTCACGCTCACACATCCACCGGCGGCTCGGAGCGGCTCCTCCGGTCACACATCCGCCCAGCTCCGCTGCTCCGGTCGGACTGAGAGGAGGCAGCTGGAGGCTTTGGTGGAGGTCTGGGTCCTCCCTCCGTCTGTTTGACTGGAAACTGTCTGTCTGGAGTTCACACCAACCTGCTTCTAGATTATATATTATTATTATAGTATATTATTATTATTATTACAGATTATTATAGATTATTAGATATTGTTATAAATGATTCGTCTTCAGCTGAATTCTCCAGTCTGTCCTCACTGGATGCAGATCTGAGGTAAAATGAGCATTTCAGTCAAATTTGGAAAAAATTTCAAAAATAAATAAATAAAAATCCTCCTACACTATAAAAAATGACACAAAAATGTAATGGTATCTTGCAAAAATAATTCTAAAAATATTTTCTTAAATCCCTACAGTGTAAAAAAAAACTAAGATTGTAAAAATCCTGTAAAAATAAAAATAACCCCGTACACTGTAAAAAATGAGATTAAAATTTAGTAAAATCTTGCAAAATAATAACAATAATAACAAAATCTCTCGACACTAAAAATATTGATATAAATTAAAGTAGTAAAAATTTCAAAAATTAAAAAAAGTCCCCCTACACTGTAAAAATGAGATAAAATAGAGTAAAATAATGTAAAATAAGAACAATAATAAAGTCCCCTACACTATAAAAAGAAGATTAAAATAGAGTAAAATCTTGCAAAATAACAACAATAACAAAATCCCCCTACACTGTAAAATTGATATAACATCGTAAAAAAACCCTTTACACTGTAAAATAATAAGATTTTAATAATCCTGTAAAAATGAAATAAACCCATGCACTGTAAAAAAAATAGGATTAAAAATTCTGTAAGTTAAAAAAAAGCACAAACACTGTAAAATAATGAGATTTTAAAAATCCTGTAAGAACATTTAAAAATAATCATGCAAAGTAAAATCATGAGACTTAAAAAATCCTGTAAAATAAAAATAACCCCATACACGGTAAAAATAGGGTTTAAAAATTCAGTAAATTAAAAAATTCCTCATACACTGTAAGATAATAGGATTTTTAAAATCCCATAAAAAATAAAATAACCCTATACACTGTAAAAAAAAAGATTAAACTATCTGGAAATTTTAAAAAATCCCCCCATACTGTAAAAATAAGATTAAAATAGAGCATTATCTTGCAAAAATAATAACAACAATAATAAAATCCCCCTACACTGTAAAAAATGACATCAAAATTTCATAAAACCTTGTAAAAATAAAAAAAAAAAATCCCCATACACTTTAAAAATAAGATTTTAAAAATCTTGTAAAAATAATCCTTTATGCAGCAAAAATCCTGTAAAAAATTTAAACCCCATTCACAATGTAAAAAATAAGATGTAAAAAAAAGTCATGTAAAAACAAAAAACAAACAAAAATCATCCTACACTGTAAAATATAAGATAAGAATGAAATTTTATAAAAACAATTAAAAGAACAAAAAGTACACCTACACTGTAAAAATAGATTAAAATAAAATAAAATGTTGTAAACAATTTTTACTCCCTCACACTGTAAAAAAAGATAAACATAAGATAATGTCTTGTAAAAACAAAAAAACAACAAAGGTTTTAAATCTGACTTGTCTGGGTGTCGTAAATAAACATGAAAAAGATAGGTGAGGGCTGGAACATAGACGGATGGTAAACTGAGAGCTTCTCCTTGAGGCTCAGCTCCCTCTTCACCACGATGGTTCGGTCCAACGCCTTCATTACTGCTGATGCTGCACCAATCCTTCTGTCCATCTCTAGCTCAGTTTTCCCATCACTCATGAACAAGATCCTGAGATACTTGAACTCCTTCAATTGGGGAAGCAACTCCCCCCCAAACCCAGAGGGAGCAATCCACCGGTTTCCATCAGAGAATCATGGCCTCAGACTTGGAGGTTCTGATCCACATCCCCACCACTCCACACTTTGCTGCAAACTGCTCCAGTGCTGCTGAAGGTCTGATGAACCAACAGAACCACATCATCTGCAAAAAGCAGAGATATGATCCTGAGGCCCCCAAACCAGAGACCCTCCTCACCCCGACTGATCCTTCAGATCCTGTCCATGATGAACACAAACAGGATCAGAGACAAGGGACAGCCCTGGAGGAGTCTGACTTGGTACCTAGTACTTTGGGACCGAACGGCTCGTATCAATGAACCCGGTACTCCATACTCCCTCAGTACCCCCACAGAGCCCCTCAGGGGACACGGTCATAGGCTTTCTCCCGATCCACATGTGGACTGGCAAGTCGAACTCCCATGACTCCCTCAGCAGCTCCACAAGGGTAAAGATCTGATCCACCGTTCCACGACCAGGATGAAATCCACATTGTCCCTCCTGAATCTGAGGTTCAACAATCAGTGGGAGCCTCCCTTCCAGCACCCTGGAATAAACTTTCCTGAGGAGGCTGAGAAGTGTGATACTCCGGTCCCCCTTTATGAAGATGGGTACCACCACCCCAGTCTGCCACTCCACAGGTACGGTACCCGATGTCCATGCGACATTGTAGAGACGTGTCAGCCAAGACAGTCCAACATTGTCCACAGCCTTCAGGAGATCTGTGGAGTCCCCAGGCAGTCCCCCTTCCAGGATCCACCCAGAGACTCCAAGAAGGCCGAATACTCTGAGCTGCTGTTGGGTGCATCAGAACAGACAACAGTCTGAGTTTTCCCCTCAGAGAGGCGACCCTCTGGTTCTCCAGGGAGAACTCCAACAAAGCGGCGCTCAGCCGGTACTCCTGAGTCCAACCCCTCTCCAGGATTCTGGTTCCAGAACACTTGCTGTGTGTGGAGGTGAGCCCAACTATATCTAGCCGGTATCGCTCCACCTCCACCACCTCAGGTTCCTTCCCCGCCAGTGAGGTGATGTTCCACATCCCCAGAGCTAGTGCACGCCACCAGGGGGTGGTGTGCCTAGACGCCTGCCTGGTGGACACAGCAACTGACCCCGGCTTCTGGCCCTGCAGGTGGTGGGCCTACTGGGTGGTGGCCCCAAGCTTGGTCACCAGACACTCTCTGACGACTCCCCCACAAGCTAAGCGAGGTGGAGGCTCCTCCTCTTTTGCTGTCTTCAAGGTTTTCTGAATCACTCTTAGTCTGGTCTGGTCCCTCCTCTAGGACCAATTGGCCTTGGGAGAACATACCTGGGGCCCTGGACAACAGAGCTCCCAGGATCACAGGGACACTGAAACCCCTCCATAAGGTGGCGATTCATCAGGGGGCAGACAAACGTGATGAACAGAAACAGGACTTCAGATCCAGAGACAGACGAGGAAAGGGGATTTAAAAAGAGAACCTGATGTTATTTGGACCTGTCCACTCGCCCCAACCTCCTCCCTACAGAATCTTAATTAACCACAACGTGTGAAATCAGAGAAATGAGGAGATAATCTGAGTTTTCTGAGCATTTTCTGGTGGCTCTGGTGCAGGTTTTGTTTCCCTGCATGCAAATGTGCAGGTTTTGTTTCCCAGATGTGCAGGTGGCAGCAGCTGTAATGTGAATGCAGCTGACAGGTGAGGAGGGTGAGGGTCAGAACAACAAGCCTCCACATCAGCATTGTTCGCTCGCCTCCCCTCCATCTATGATTTAGGCTCACAGGAGGCGAGTGTTTAAGCAGCTTTTACACTCTTTCCATCCTCTCTGCTGTGTAGGCACAATGCTCTCATCATTTATTCATCCTCCGTCATCCTTTATGGAAAAGATTAAAAACATCATTCTTCCAGCAGCCCGCGGGCAGTTTGTCATGATTTAATGTAAAGACACAGCAAATGTGGCGGCTGAAGGCAACAACAAGGCTTCAAACGGCAGCAGCTGGATTCACATTCATGTCAGACAACGCCGCGCACGACATAATGAAGCCGGCATGAAATTTTGATTTGAACACAGTTTATAGAGGACCAGAACAAGACGAGTTTATTCCTTCAAGAGACACGTCACTTCAGAGCGGCACAAACATTTTTATGCTCGTCCAGAGCTTCCTGGTTCCAGATTGTTCCAAAATGTGATGCTTAGCTTCGCTTTAGCATCATTAGCATCAAGAAACAGACCAAAAATCTCAACGGAAAACGACCTACCAGCAGAAAACTGCACCAGACGACAAAACCAAGAATTAGAGACACAAGAGATGCAACAACCACAAAGACACAGAAAACAACAACAAAGAGACACAAAACAACCACAAAGAAACAGAAAACAACAACAAAGAGACACAGAACAAACACAAAGAGACAGAACAGCTGTTGTTTTGTGTCTCTTTGTGGTTGCTTTGTGTCTCTGTGGTTGTTTTGTCTATTTGAGGTTGTTTTGTGTCTCTTTGTTGTTGTTTTGTGTCTCTTTGTGGTTGTTTTGTGTCTCTTTGTGGTCATTTTGTGTCTCTGTGTTGTTTTGTTTCCCCTTGTGGTTGTTTTGTGTCTCTTTGTGGTTGTTTTGTGTCTCTTTGTGGTTGTTTTGTTTCTCTTTGTGGTTGTTTTGTTTCTATTTGTGGTCATTTTGTGTCTCTTTGTGGTTGTTTTGTGTCTATTTGAGGTTGTTTCGTGTCTCTTTGTGGTTGCTTTGTGTCTCTTTGAGGTTGTTTTGTGTCATTTTGTGTGGTTGTTTTGTGTCTCTTTGTGGTTGTTTTGTGTCTCTTTGTGGTCATTTTGTGTCTCTGTGTTGTTTTGTATCTCTGTGGTTGTTTTGTTTCTCTTTTTGGTTGTTTAGTGTCTTTTTGTGATCGTTTTGTGTCTCTTTGTGTTGTTTTATGTCTCTTTGTGGTTGTTTTGTGTCTCTTTGTGTTGTTTTATGTCTCTTTGTCATTGTTTTGTTTCTCTTTGTGGTTGTTTAATGTGTCTTTATGGTTGTTTTGTGTCTTTTTGTGGTTGTTTTGTGTCTTTTTGCGGTTGTTTTGTGTCTCTTTGAAGTCAGTTTGTGTTTATTTTTGGCTGTTTTGTGTCTCTTTATAGTAATTTTGTGTTTCTTTGAAGTCAGTTGGTGTCTTTTGTGATGTTTAGTGTCTTTTTGTTCTTTGTTGTTTTTTCTTCATCTATTTGTGTTCTCTACACATCTCTCTTATTCATTAGTTTGTTTCTCCTTCAGTTCTCATCTCTTTTGTTGTGTGTTTGTGTCATTGCTTCATCTCGTTGCAGAAGCTTTGAATCTATTTGTGTTCATTTTGTGCTATTTTAAGTTGTCGTCTGTTTACATCCTCGCAGTCATGTAGAACCTTTCTTTTACTGGCTCTCGTCAGTTTGTTGTCATTTTAGGTGTCTTTGCTGTTGTTGTGTTTCATTTTGTGGATGTTTTTCATCTATTTGTGTTGGTTTTCAGTCGGTTGGGTCTTTGTGTTGTCCGTCAGCATCTCCTTTGTGTTGGTGTTGTGTGTCGTTGTGTGTGCAAACCCAGTGGAACTTCCCATTGACGCTCCAGTCCAGAATGTTAATAAAACATGTGAGCTGTCAGTGAGCATCAGTCTGGAGGTAACCTGTCTACTCTGGAGTCGTTGCATCTTCTGCTCCATTAGCAGGAAGTCCAGACTTTCCTCCAGACCTTTCCTTCTTCAGGGTGAAGTCGAGGCTTTACGCTGACTCAAGTCCAACAGGAAGCGAAGCAATCAGACGCTTCTCTTGTGTAAAATCAGACTCTAATTGCCACAAATCAGCAGCGAGTCGATGAGGTCGGATTAAGGTTGAATTAATTTCCTCTTCAGGTTGATTCAGACGCTTTTATTTCCTCCATGCAGTCGGTCTGGTGATGATCAGGATGAAGACGGGTTCTAGGTTCTAGAAGAGACATGAAACAACCACAAAGAGACACAAAATGACCTCAAAGAGATGCAAAACAACCACAAAGAGACACAAAGTGACCACAAGGAGATGCAAAACGACCACAAAGAGACACAAAAAGACACAAAACAAACCACAAAGAAATTAAAGACAATCACAAAGAGACACAAAACAACCACAAAGAGACACAAAATGACCACAAAGAGACAGAAAACAAACACAAACATTTAAAAACAACCACAAAGAGACACAAAATGACCACAAAGACACACAAAACAACCACAAAGAGACACAAAACAACCACAAAGAGACACAAAATGACCACAAAGAGACACAAAACAACCACAAAGAGACACAAAACAACCACAAAAAGACACAAAACAACACTGTGCAGAAGTATGAGGTGGAGACTAAAAACTGACCTAAAAAGAGGACATATTGGACATTAAAATGATCTTGTTGCTCCATAACTGATGGATGAGGAAATAATCGACTGTCAGTGAGAAATCCTGAATAGATGAAAATAATTCTGACAATGTTCAAACACTGAAATTTCAGGTGAATTTTCAGGAGAAAGATATGAAAATAAACTGATGATCGCATACTGGTGCAGCAGAAGACGGACGAATTGTTCAAGTCATCTCAACGTTTAAATCTGGTGTTATTATAAATATTAATTACTTAGAAAAACATTAACTGGAGTTTATGATCAAGCAATAATCCATATGCTGAAGGACATGAACATAGATGGGAAGGATTTACAAATGATAAAAAAAAAACCTCGAGTCCTTGTAGAGTGGAAACATCATGAGGAAAATATGAGGTTTACCGGGAGCATCCATCAGAGGTTATAACATAAATATCACACGTTATGCAGATGACAGTGCTGTTAGCCAACAGTTAAGAAAACTTCCAAACCATAATATCTACAATTAATGCAGAGAGACAATAACTTGGTGTGTCTTTGAACAAAAAGAAAACAGAAATAAAAGCCATCATCCCAACCTGTAACATAGAATTAGACCCAGAAACACTGAAGCAGGTTCATCAGTTCACATATCTGGTTCATGACGACATCAGATGGGAGGAGTGGAACACAATCAGATGTAGAGCAGCAATGAACGCAAGAACAAAAACACAAACACACACGAAACGGAACAAAATGACAAGAAAAACAAACACAACGACACAAAATGACAATAAAAATACATGAAACTGAACAAAATGACAAGAAAATGACACAAAATGACAGCAAAAGGGACAAAATGACAAAAAAAATGAACAAAATTTGACAAAAGGACAGAAAACTGCACAAATGAAAACAAAAATACAAAAAGTTACAAAAGATAACAAAAACAAGACAAAAAAAATGACAAAACTAGACAAAATGGACAAAAATTACACATAAAATGACAAAAACAAGAGAGAAACAACAAAAATGAGACAAAAAAGACAAAAAGCAGCAGAAAATACAAGACAAAATATTACAAAATAAGACACAAAATGACAAAAACGAGACACAAAATGACAAAAAAAACAAGACACACAATGACAAAAACTAGACAAAAATGGCGAAAACATCAAACAACAAAAGTCCGACACTCTGGAGGACCTACTGGACCCTCTGGAGGACCTGATTGGACCCTCTGGAGGACCTACTGGACCCTCTGGAGGACTTCACTGGACCCTCTGGAGGACCGGATTGGACCCTCTGGAAGACCTACTGGACCCTCTGGAGGACCTACTGGACCCTCTGGAGGACCTATTGAACCCTCTGGAGAACCTACTGGACCCTCTGGAGGACCTACTGGACCCTCTGGAGGACTTGATTGGACCCTCTGGAGGACCTGATTGGACCCTCTGGAGGACCTGATTGGACCCTCTGGAGGACCTGATTGGACCCTCTGGAGGACCTACTGGACCCTCTAGAGGACCTACTGGACCCTCCGGAGGACCTGATTGGACCCTCTGGAGGACTTGATTGGACCCTCTGGAGGACCTGATTGGACCCTCTGGAGGACCTGATTGGACCCTCTGGAGGACCTGATTGGACCCTCTGGAGGACCTACTGGACTCTCTGGAGGACCTATTGAACCCTCTGGAGGACCTACTGGACCCTCTGGAGGACCTGATTGGACCCTCTGGAGGACCTACTGGACCCTCTGGAGGACCTACTGGACCCTCTGGAGGACTTGATTTGACCCTCTGGAGGACTTGATTGGACCCTCTGGAGGACCTGATTGGACCCTCTGGAGGACCTGATTGGACCCTCTGGAGGACCTACTGGACCCTCTGGAGGACTTGATTGGACCCTCTGGAGGACCTACTGGACCCTCTAGAGGACCTACTGGACCCTCCGGAGGACCTACTGGACCCTCTGGAGGACCTACTGGACCCTCTGGAGGACTTGATTGGACCCTCTGGAGGACCTGATTGGACCCTCTGGAGGACCTGATTGGACCCTCTGGAGGACCTGATTGGACCCTCTGGAGGACCTACTGGACCCTCTGGAGGACTTGATTGGACCCTCTGGAGGACCTACTGGACCCTCTAGAGGACCTACTGGACCCTCCGGAGGACCTACTGGACCCTCTGGAGGACCTACTGGACCCTCTGGAGGACTTGATTGGACCCTCTGGAGGACCTGATTGGACCCTCTGGAGGACCTGATTGGACCCTCTGGAGGACCTGATTGGACCCTCTGGAGGACCTACTGGACCCTCTGGAGGACTTGATTGGACCCTCTGGAGGACCTGATTGGACCCTCTGGAGGACCTGATTGGACCCTCTGGAGGACCTACTGGACCCTCTGGAGGACCTGATTGGACCCTCTGGAGGACCTGATTGGACCCTCTGGAGGACCTACTGGACCCTCTGGAGGACCTGATTGGACCCTCTGGAGGACCTACTGGACCCTCTGGAGGACCTGATTGGACCCTCTGGAGGACCTGATTGGACCCTTTGGAGGACCTACTGGACCCTCTGGAGGACTTGATTGGACCCTCTGGAGGACTTGATTGGACCCTCTGGGTTTTTAATGAAATGAGCAGCATCTCCTGATGAATCGTTCAGAATAACGTCAGTCAGTCGACCCGGTAATGTCTGAGTGTGTTGGAGGATCTCACATCTTCTTCTTCCACTAATGAAGCTGATTTGTTGAGGAGTCAAACGCTGTCAGACCTATAAATACGACCGTCCTCCTTTAAAGATGAAGCTCCCTGGATGTGGTGTGTGAGGTTTCATCTTCTGAAGCTCTTTGTGAGTCTTTTGTCTGACAGTTACTGCCTCTGATTTGCTCCAATTTTATCCTGCACGTCAGCTGTAGTTCAGATTCCTCCCAGCTCTTCTTCCTGATGATGATCCTGGAGGAGGCGTTTCCAGGTGCTGCCCTACTGGGATGCAGTGAGTCACAAATGCTCTCTAAAACTCATTTAGCTCTTCAGGGCTGAACCAGAGGAGCTCCATTACTCCTCCTGTTGTTCTGTTTGATGGCTTATACCAAACGGCTCCCCAGGAAACAGTTCTGGCACTCGCTGATAATGAGGCAAAGGAAATAAGATTAATGATCGTCTCACTGAGAGTCTGATGAGACAATCACTGCACATCCAGCAGGGATTAGCCTAGCTTAGCATCAGGACTGGAAAGAGAAAACTAAAGTATGAAGCTACAACAGCAAACAATGAAGAGATGCAAAATCACCTGAGAAACATGCAGATATGCCACAAAAACAGAAAATCCTCGTAAAAACGCACAAAACACACATAAGAACACAAAAAATCACCACGAAAACACACAAAATCACCATAAAAAGACAAAAAATTACCACAAGCACACACAATTACCACACAAACACACTAAGTCATCATAAAAACACACAAAATCATCCCCAAAACACACTAAATCATCATAAAAACACACAAAATCATCCCCAAAACACACCAAATCATCAAAAAAACACACAGAATCATCACAAAATTATCATGAAAACATACAAAATCATCATAAAAACACACAAAATCATCTCCAAAACACACTAAATCATCATAAGAACACACAAAATCACCACGAAAACATGCCAAGTCATGATAAAAACACACAAAATCATCCCCAAAACACACTAAATCATAAAAATACCAACAAAACATGTACACCAGCACAGAGACAAACATGTGAACACGCCAAAAAAACACGTGAATACGCCAACACATGTGAACATGCTAACAAAACATGTGAACACAACAATAAAGCATGAACATGCCAATAAAACATGAACACCAACAAAATGTGAACACAGCAACAAAACGTGAACATGCCAACAAAACATGTAAAAACGCCAACAAAACTTGTAAACACATCAAGAAAACCTGTGAACATGACAACAAAACGTGAACATGACAACAAAACACATGAACACGCCAACAGAACATGTTAACACACCTATAACAGCTGGAATCAGAATCATTTCTACGACTGAAACTAGAAACAGGAAGTGATTTAAACTGACCTCAGAGCTTATGTAGTGTGATGTCAGAGGATGATGATGTCACAGCAGATCATTGTTTACTGGCTCATAAACAACAACAACAACATGTTGATCCTTAAGTGTTTCCTGTCAGAGCAGCACACACACACACACACACACACACACACACACACACACACACACACACACACACACACACGCACACACACACTGTTTAATGGAGGAGCTGATGAAATGCTGATGGAGGGAGATGTCGCTGTTCATTAGTCCTCAAATCTCTGATGACACACACACACACACACACACTATCAAAGCTAATATTAGCTACATTATTGCTACTACTGCAACTGAAAACAGCACAAAACAGTGTCTGAAAACGACTGAAAATAACAGATAACAATGAGAGAACCTTTGCTCGATGTGTTTTTACTGTAGCGTTTACTCAGTGACCAGAAGTTTCTCTCCTGAAGCTGAAGCGTTTCTTCCTTTTCTGTGGTTTAAATATGATCTTAAACATGGTGTTTCTGCATCAGGCTGTTTTCTCAGAGCGTTTTTATCATATTCTATCTAAAAGCAGCAGCAGTCTGTCAGTCCTTCATGTGATCGGAGCGTTTTTATCCCAGAGGCGACGTCTTCATCCTGATAAAACTCATCCTTAAAGGATCCTTCTGCCTCATTCAGGTTTCTCTTTAATGTTTCTGCTGTCAGAAACAAAAAACACAAATGTGTCGTCACCATAGCAACACAGAAAACACATACTCTGAGTTTTGGTATTTGTATGGAATTAACTATCATCATTTCCTTCATGTATGTGGAAAGGGGTTCTTTTGTATGTTTGGAGGGAAAACGAAAGGAAACAGCAAATGACAACCACAGAAACTAAAAACACAGAAAACAGGAACTAAAAACCACAGAAAACAGAAACTAAAAGCACAGAAAACAGAAACTAAAAACACAGAAAACAGGAACTAAAAACACAGAAAACAGAAACTAAAAACACAGAAAACAGGAACTAAAAACCACAGAAAACAGAAACTAAAAGCACAGAAAACAGAAACTAAAAACACAGAAAACAGGAACTAAAAACACAGAAAACAGAAACTAAAAACACAGAAAACAGGAACTAAAAACAAAGAAAACAGAAACTAAAACCAACAAAAAACAAACAAAAAAAAACAGAAATAAAACTTAAACCACAGAAAACAGAAACTAAAACCACAGAAAACAGAAACTAAAACTACAGAAAACAGAAACTAAAACCCAGAAAAAACAGAAACAAAAAAAACACAGAAAACTAAAAACTACCTAAACAAAGACTAAAGCCACAGACAACAGAAACTAAAAACAGCAAACAGAAACTAAAAACTACAGAAAACAGAAACTAAAGCCCACAAAAAACAGAAAATAAAAAACAATAAAAACAAAAACTGAAGCCACAGAAAATAGAAACAAAAAAACACAAAAAACAGAAACAAAAAAACACAGAAATAAATACTAAAACCACAGAAAACAGAAACTAAAACCACAAAAAACAGAAACTAAACACACAAAAATCAGAAACTATAAACACAGAAAACAGAAACTAAAAACACAGAAAACAGGAACTAAAAACCACAGAAAACAGAAACTAAAAGCACAGAAAACAGAAACTAAAAACACAGAAAACAGGAACTAAAAACACAGAAAACAGAAACTAAAAACACAGAAAACAGGAACTAAAAACCACAGAAAACAGAAACTAAAAGCACAGAAAACAGAAACTAAAAACACAGAAAACAGGAACTAAAAACACAGAAAACAGAAACTAAAAACACAGAAAACAGGAACTAAAAACAAAGAAAACAGAAACTAAAACCAACAAAAAACAAACAAAAAAAACAGAAATAAAACTTAAACCACAGAAAACAGAAACTAAAACCACAGAAAACAGAAACTAAAACTACAGAAAACAGAAACTAAAACCCAGAAAAAACAGAAACAAAAAAAACACAGAAAACTAAAAACTACCTAAACAAAGACTAAAGCCACAGACAACAGAAACTAAAAACAGCAAACAGAAACTAAAAACTACAGAAAACAGAAACTAAAGCCCACAAAAAACAGAAAATAAAAAACAATAAAAACAAAAACTGAAGCCACAGAAAATAGAAACAAAAAAACACAAAAAACAGAAACAAAAAAACACAGAAATAAATACTAAAACCACAGAAAACAGAAACTAAAACCACAAAAAACAGAAACTAAACACACAAAAATCAGAAACTATAAACACAGAAAACAGAAACTAAAAACACAGAAAACAGGAACTAAAAACCACAGAAAACAGAAACTAAAAGCACAGAAAACAGAAACTAAAAACACAGAAAACAGGAACTAAAAACACAGAAAACAGAAACTAAAAACACAGAAAACAGGAACTAAAAACCACAGAAAACAGAAACTAAAAGCACAGAAAACAGAAACTAAAAACACAGAAAACAGGAACTAAAAACACAGAAAACAGAAACTAAAAACACAGAAAACAGGAACTAAAAACAAAGAAAACAGAAACTAAAACCAACAAAAAACAAACAAAAAAAAAACAGAAATAAAACTTAAACCACAGAAAACAGAAACTAAAACCACAGAAAACAGAAACTAAAACTACAGAAAACAGAAACTAAAACCCAGAAAAAACAGAAACAAAAAAACACAGAAAACTAAAAACTACCTAAACAAAGACTAAAGCCACAGACAACAGAAACTAAAAACAGCAAACAGAAACTAAAAACTACAGAAAACAGAAACTAAAGCCCACAAAAAACAGAAAATAAAAAACAATAAAAACAAAAACTGAAGCCACAGAAAATAGAAACAAAAAAACACAAAAAACAGAAACAAAAAAACACAAAAAACAGAAACTAAAAACCACAAAAAACAGAAACTAAAACCACAAAAAACAGAAACTAAAAACCACAAAAAACAGAAACTAAAACCACAAAAAACAGAAACTAAAAACCACAGAAAACTAATAACCACAGAAACAAAAACTAAAACCACAGAAAACAGAAAATAAAAACACAGAAAACAGAAACTAAAAACACAGAAAACAGAAACTAAAACCACAGAAAACAGAAACTAAAAACCACAGAAAACAGAAACTAAAACCACAGAAAACAGAAACTAAAAACCACAGAAAACAACAGTAAACAGTGACCAGAAATGAAAGAAAACAACTGAAAACAGTGACTTAAAACAACAAACAACAGTAGCTGAAAACAACAGAAACAGAAAACAGTGACGGAAAATAACGGGAAGAAATCAACTGAAAACAATCAAAAATGGAGTCAGTAGGTCTACTCTAGAACTTTCTCCAGTTGTCGGTAGGTCTACTCTAGAACTTTCTCCAGTTGTCGGTAGGTCTACTCTAGAACTTTCTCCAGTTGTCGGTAGGTCTACTCTAGAACTTTCTCCAGTTGTCGGTAGGTCTACTCTAGAACTTTCTCCAGTTGTCAGTAGGTCTACTCTAGAACTTTCTCCAGGGGACGTTCTCCTTTCCTGCTTCCAGTCTTTCAGTTTAGTCTCACTTAGAACATTCCAGGTCCTTGAAGTCCATGGAGGCGGTTCGAGATTTATCACTTTTTAATGGACTTTTCCAGAACTTCATCAGTCCAGCAGATAGAACCATGACATTTAGGAGGAGAAGCACAAATGAGTTCTGATAAAAAGCTGCAATGAAGACGACTAAAAAAGCTGGAAAATATTCACAGGAAGAAACCAAATCACCAACAAAGGGCCAAAACAACCAAACCAAGCTGTTTCCTTCAGTCTGTGTTGGTGTTTGGACGTTTTCCTGAAGGTTTCCTGCAGCTTCATTGTGACATCAGGCCACAGCTGCTTCACCTTCATTGAGATTGGATGGTTGTAACTTTATACCACCATGAAGGTACGACTTGTTGACTGCTGCAGGTTGTTCAGGTCGAAATACAGTCAGTTAGTTATTATTATCTGATTTGTGTAGTTTCACAAAATAACAATGAGACGCAAAACGACCACAAAGAGACAAAACAGCCACAAAGAGACACAAAACAACCACAAATAGAAACAAAACAACCACAAAGAGAAATAAAATGACCACAAAGAGACAAAACAACCACAAAGACACACAAAATAATCACAGAGACAACAAACACATACAAAGAGACACAAAATTACCACAGAGACAACAAACACATACAAAGAGACACAAAACAACCACAAAGAGACAGAAAACAACCACACAGAGACACAAAACAACCACACAGAGACACAAAACTACCACAAAGAGACACACAACTACCACAAAGGCACGCAAAAAACCACAAGGAGACACAAGCTGCAATTTTACAGAATTTTTTATTTTCCTGATTTTTTTCCACATTTCTTACAATATATGCAGAGTTTACAATTGTACTGTAAAATTCTAAAATGTATAATTTATTATTTATAATATATCGAATAAAATATATCATTACTGTTTGTTCAATAGCTGTTGTTTCACATTATTACTGACGTAAACTCAGTTTATAGGAAATAATACTGAAATAATTAACAGCAGATTCTTACAACTTGATGCTAAATAACTAGTTTGTTTTTCTTTATTTAGATTATTTTACAAAACATAAAATTATAAAATAAATCTTGACTAATAAAGACAGTTCTCTGCAGTATTTAGTGTATAGTTTACATTCAGACACCATTAAAACATATTTATTAGTAACATCGTTGTTTTTCCAGTGAATAAATATCTTTATTAAACATCATGCAGGATTCAGGCTATAAAGTTGTTTTTTTAATGAGACGCCATCTTTGGTGCCCGGCTGCTGAACGTTGCAGTAATTTTTCCTACAGATTTGTTTTTCCTGAGTTGAAGCAGTGATGCAGCGACTAACGCGACTCTTTTCTGAGAACAATAAGCAGCTCATTAATATTCATGAGTTTCCTGTTGGAGTCTGTTGGTCTTCATCTCCTCTCGGGGTTAATCAGCCGTGAGCCTCTGCAGCCCGGAGACGTGCTGGGGACAAGCGTTTACATAGCGACACACGGCTCAGAGAGTGTCCAACATGTCCCAAATGTGTCCCCAACATGTCTCCAACATGTGTCCAAAATGTCTCCAACACATCTCCAACATCTCCTCAGCATGTCCTCAAAATATTATCAACATGTCCCCAATCCATCTCAACATGTCTCCAAAATGTCGCCAACATGTGTCCAGCATATCATCATGTCCCCAACATGTGTTCAACATGTGTCTAACATGTGTCTAACATATAATCATGTCCCCAACATGTGTTCAACATGTGTCCAACATGTGTTGAACAAATCGTCCTGTCCCCAACATGTCTCATAAAATATGTCCAACACATCTCCAACATATCATCAACATGTCTCCAACACGTCTCCAACATATAATCAACACGTCTCCAACACATCATCAACATGTCTTCAACATATCATTAACGTATCATCAACATGTCCCCAACACATCATCAACATGTCTCAAACACATCATCAACACGTCTCCAACATATCATCAACATGTCTCCAACACGTCTCCAACATATCATCAACATGTCTCCAACACGTCTCCAACATATCATCAACACATCATCAACACGTCTCCAACATATCATCAACACATCATCAACACGTCTCCAACACATCATCAACACCTCTCCAACATATCATTAATGTATCATCAACGTCTCCAACACATCATCATGTCTCAAACACCTCATCAACACGTCTCCAACATGTCTCCAACATGTCTCCAACATATCATCAATACGTCTCCAACACATCATCAACACGTCTCCAACATATCATCAACATGTCTCCAACACGTCTCCAACATATCATCAACGCGTCTCCAGCATATCATCAACACATCATCAACATGTCTCCAACACATCATCAACATGTCTCAAACACATCATCAACACATCTCCAACATGTCTCCAACATGTCTCCTACATATCATCAATACGTCTCCAACATATCATCAACACGTTGCCAACAAATCATGAACGCATCTCCAACATATCATCAACACGTCTCCAACACATCTCCAACATATCATCATGTCTCCAACACGTTTCCAACATATCATCAACATGTCTCCAAAATGTCTCCAACATATCATCGACACGTCTCAAACACATCATAAACACGTCTCCAACATGTCTCCAACATGTCTCCAACATATCATCAACACGTTGCCAACAAATCATGAACGCATCTCCAACATATCTTCAACATGTCTCCAACACGTCTCCAACATATCAACATGTCACCAACATATTATCAACATGTCTCCAACATATCATCAACACGTCTCCAACATATCATCAACATGTCTCCAACATGTCTCCAACATATCATCAACACGTCTCCAACATATCATCAACATGTCTCCAACACGTCTCCAACATATCATCAACACGTCTCCAACATGTCATCACCATGTCTCCAACACGTTTCTAACATATCATCAACACATCTACAACATGTCTCCAACACATCATCAACATGTCTCCAACACGTTTCCAACATATCATCAACATGTCTCCAAAATGTCTCCAACATATCATCGACACATCTCCAACATATCATCAACACATCTCCAACATATCACCAACACATCTCCAACATGTCTCCAACATATCATCAACACATGTCCAACATATCATCAACACGTCTCCAACACGTCTCCAACATATCATCAACACATCTCCACCATATCATCAACATGTCTCCAACACGTCTCCAACATATCAACAACACGTCTCCAACATGTCATCACCATGTCTCCAACACGTTTCTAACATATCACCAACACATCTCCATGTCTCCAACACGTTTCCAACATATCATCAACATGTCTCCAAAATGTCTCCAACATATCATCGACACATCTCCAACATGTCATCAACATGTCTCCAACATATCATCAACACGTCTCCAACATATCATCATGTCTCCAACATGTCTCCAACATATCATCAACACGTCTCCAACATATCATCAGCATGTCTCCAACACATCTCCAACATATCATCAACACGTCTCCAACATATCATCAACATGTCTCCAACACGTCTCCAACATGTCATCATGTCTCCAACACATCTCCAACATATCATCAACATGTCTCCAACATATCATCAACATGTCTCCAACATATCATCAACATGTCTCCAACATGTCATCAACATGTCTCCAATGCATTTCCAACATATCACCAACACATCTCCAACATATCATCATGTCTCCAACACGTTTCCAACATATCACCAACACATCTCCAACATGTCTCCAACATATCATCAACACATCTCCAACATATCATCAACATGTCTCCAACACGTCTCCAACTCATCATCAACATGCCTCCAACACGTCTCCAACATATCATCATGTCTCCAACACGTCTCCAACATATCATCAACATGTCTCCAACACGTCTCCAACATATCACCAACACATCTCCAACATGTCTCCAACATATCATCAACACGTGTCCAACATGTGTCCATCAGAACCAGCTGTTTACTGCTGCAGCTTTTAGCACACTAACATGCTAAACCAAGATGGCCGAGGTCATGTGAACATGGCTGCTGAGTCCGTGTTGGCTTTTGTATGAATAATGAAAACAGGAACATATTAAGGCCACATCAATAAATCATCCATTAATGTGATGAATTATTTCATACATGTCCAGTGGACCAGAGAGGAAGTTTACCATGATTTTAGCAGAATAAATTAAATATGAAGCATTAAAACACTACAAAAATATAAAATATAAAATACATACATGATCTGACCATCATACATGTTAATATAAAAATACTACATGATCTGACTGTCATACATGTAAATGCTGAGACTCTATGGATTTATTGATCATGGAGATCAGCCTGATTTATTTAGTTTTCACTAAATATTTCACATTTTGGTTGTTTTATATCATTTTACAGCCACGGTGAATCACATTTTGGTCATTTAATGTATTTTTGTGGTGGTTTTGTGTCATTTTTGATCATTTTGTGTCACATTTAGATAATTTTGCATCACATTTTGGTCATTTTATGGCTTTTTGTGGTGTTTTTGTGTCATTTTTGATTGTCGTGTCATATTTAGATAATTTTGCATCACATTTTGGTCATTTTATGTATTTTTGTGGTGGTTTTGTGTCACTTTTTATTTGTTTTATGACCTTCGTGATAGCTTTGCTCCACATTTTAGTCATTTTAAGTGTTTAAGTAATTTTTCATCACATTTTGGTCATTTTATGTCACATTTGGTGATTTTCTATCATTTTGTGGCGGTTTTGTGTCACATTTTGATCATTTTGTGTCATATTTAGGTAATTTTGCACCACGTTTTACTTGTTTTTTGTCATGTTTTGCTTGTTTGATGTCATATTTTGATAATTTTATGTCATATTTAGGTAGTTTTCCATTGTTTTGTGGTGGTTTTGTGGCATATTTAGGTAATTTTCCATTGTTTTGTAGTGGTTTTTGTTAGGTTTTCTCTGAGGCTCAGGCACAGGAAAAAGAAGGAGTTGAGCAGTTGCAGATTCAATGGTTTATTTACCACAAAAAATACACAAATACCCCAACTCCCAACAGAAGTGTGTTCCCAGAACGGGGAAACGGAAACAGTAACAACTACTGAGAACTACAGGGCCTCTAGTGGCTGGAAGACAAAACAAAGAGTATTTACCAACAAGAGAACTGACCCACGGCAGGTAACACCTGGGCAGGACAGTGAAAACAACTACAAGAATTTCCTAAACTAAAGCGCGATTATGCTCACACGGATCCCAGAATATGAAACTAGGAGTCAGTGAAAACAGATACTACTATGAAACAAGATTGCTCTAAGAAAAATACAAGAATTAGCAAACTATCCGCAAATAACCAAAACTAGAAATCCGGAGATACATTACTCCACAACTTAGAATGAACCAGAAAACCTATACAAACCTATGATAATAATAAACTAAGACTGAGACTGCTCATAACTGAGACTGACTGACGGCAGACAGCCAGGAAGCTGGGAGGCAGAGAACCAGACGAGGCAGGAGGGTTCTGTTGAGCTGTGTCAGACGGTCACTGCTGCGACGGCGGTGGAGGCTTAGACGGAGGTTGGGAGGTGGTGGAGAAGTTCCAGGAGATTTCCAGAGATGTAGACAGAGGACGGGGGTGTAGATGAATCCTGGTGGGTAGGAATGGGTTAGCAGCGGGAGCAGGTGGTTGGTCCGAACTATGAAAGAGCAGAACAGCTTTACTAGAGGTTCACAGGAACAATGGCTAGAGTGAAGTGATCAGAAAACTGACTGTTGGGAATTCACGATCCAGCGTCGACTGAAGAGTGGAGTCAGGTTATATTGAGTAGGAGAAGTCAACCGATTGGCTCTGGCACACCTGCTCCTGCTTCTGCTGATTGATCCCGGATTGCCCTCACCTGCCGTTGCCACAGTGCTCAGCATTCCTGAAAAAAAGAAAACAAGAGGAAGGAGGGGCCCTATCCAGAGCCAGCATCAGCACACCTAACAGTTTTGTGGCATATTTAGGTAATTTTCCATTGTTTTGTGGTGGTTTTGTGGCATATTTAAGTAATTTTCCATTGTTTTGTGGTGGTTTGTCTCTAAAACCTGCCACTAGTGTATTTTTTCAAAAAGAGATGTTCCTCAGAGGGTTAGAAGGACCAAGTCTGTCTGGTTTCATTTAAAGATTTCAGAGGACTGATTGTTGTTCTGCTGTCAGAAGTTGCTGCTAAATTTAGGAGAACGTTCCTCAGATGTTTAATGTTGGAACACCAAAGAAGTTCCTGCTGCTGCAGCAATCTGATTGGTGGAGGCAGCAGAGGTGTAGCAGCTCCACTTGCTCCTCTCAGGTCAGATGTTTAATTAACGGGAGCTCATTAACCTGTTTACTGGCTGCTGCTTCCTGTTGCTGTTTCATCCTCCATCTGTGATCGCAGGTAAAAAAAAAAAAAACACCCTTGCTGTTTTCTGTCTCATTTTAGACTCTTTCTTCTTCTGTTCCTTGTCTGCAGTCATTAGTCACTGTTTTCTCTCCTTCAGCGCTTGGATTTCCCTCAAACTCCTCTTCAGGTTAATAAATAAAATATAAAGTGACTGAGAGGAGATGAAGCGTCAGACAGATGATTGGTGGATCCTCAGAGAGATCTCAGTGTGCTGGTTTTGTGCCACTTTTAATAATTTTGTATCACAATTTGATTGTTTTCTGTCTTTTAACAGTCATGCTGCATCTTACTTTAGTCATTTCATGTCTTTATGTAAGCCAGTGTGTGGAGATGGAGCCTCTGGTCTGATGCGGCAGCAAGAGTGCAACAAAAATATTCTAAAACAGATGTTTAAACAAACTCTTTATGTGCTTCATTTTCTTTACAATAATCTTATTTTTTAGCTGATTTAAATACAATAAATGCTAATGAATATAGTGAAGTTGTTTTCAACTGCCCCTTGTCAAATCGCCACCTTATCGCGGTGGAGGGGTTTTAGTGTCTCTGTGATCCTAGAGGCTCTGTTGTCCAGGGCCCCTGGTGTCTCCCAAGGCAAACTGGGCCTGGGGGAGGGACCAGACAAGGAGCAATTCAGAAAACCTCAATGACAGCACAAAAAGGAGGAGCTGCTGCCTCGCCTGGGTTATGGAAACCGTGGCCTTCCCCTGGATCCAGGTCTGGGTGGGGGGAGCTCATCAGAGAGTGTCTGGTGGCCAAGCTTGGGGCCACCACCCAGTAGGCCCACCACCTGCAGGGCCAGAAGCCGGGGTCAGTTGCTGTGTCCACCAGGCAGGTGTCTAGGCACACCGCCCCCTGGTGGCGTGCACTAGCTCTGGGGATGTGGAACATCACCTCACTGGGGGGAAGGAACCTGAGGTGGTGGAGGTGGAGCGATACCGGCTAGATATAGTTGGGCTCACCTCCACACACAGCAAGTGTTCTGGAACCAGAATCCTGGAGAGGGGTTGGACTCAGGAGCACCGGCTGAGCGCCGCTTTGTTGGAGTTCTCCCTGGAGAACCAGAGGGTCGCCTCTCTGAGGGAAAACTCAGACTGTTGTCTGTTCTGATGCACCCAACAGCAGCTCAGAGTATTCGGCCTTCTTGGAGTCTCTGGGTGGATCCTGGAAGGGGGACTGCCTGGGGACTCCATAGATCTCCTGAAGGCTGTGGACATTGTTGGACTGCCGTGGCTGACACGTCTCTACAGTGCCAGTGGACATCAGGTACCGTACCTGTGGAGTGGCAGACTGGGGTGGTGGTTCCCATTTTTAACAAGGGGGACTGGAGAGTGAGTTCCAACTACCAGAGTATCACATCTCTCAGCCTCCTCAGGAAAGTTTACTCCAGGGTGCTGGAAGGGAGGCTCTGACCAATTGTAAAACCTCAGATTCAGGAGGAGCAATGATTCCGTCCTGATCATGGAATGGTGGATCTGCTCTTCTATGGACTGATCCACAAAACACATGTAGACTGGCAGGTCACGTGACCTGCCAGTCTGGGAAAATGGAGCTATCGATGGACAGGAGGATCGGTGCAGTGTCAGCAGTGATGAAGGCGCTGTATCGAAATGTCGTGGTGAAGAGGGAGCTGCTGATCCTTCACCTCTAAAGGAACCAGTGGAGGTGGTTTGGACATCTGATTCAGATCCTCCAGGGAGACTTCCTTTGGAGGTTTTCTGAACATGTCCTCCTGGGAGGAGACCCTGGGGTAGACCCAGATCCCTCTGGAGAGATTATATATCTCATCTGGCCTGGGAACGTCTTGGGATCCTCCAGGAAGAGCTGGAAAGTGTTGCTGAAAGGAGGAACATCTGGAATGACCTGCTTCATCTGCTGCCTCCATGACCCCGGATACGAGGAAGAACATGGATGGATGATGGATGGATGGATGATGGATGGATGGATGGATGGATGGATGGATGGATGATGGATGGATGGATGGATGATGGATGGATGGATGGATGGATGGATGGATGTCTTAAACTGAGAATTGAACAGAACAGACGCTTGTTTAGCGGATTTTCTGTGTTTTCTGATGATTTTGTTGTTAGAGCAGCTGTTAATGTTTTTGATGGTTTGGTCCATTAATGAGTGTTTTGACATTTTCAAATGTTAATATCCAGGTTTTTCACGATTTTATACACATTAATATAGAATATTTTGACTTTTTCCCTGTTAATATGAAGATTTTTGATGTCTTGATACATTAATGTTCTGTTTTTTGACATTGTAGTACAATGAAATTAAAGCTTTTTATGTTTTTTTTTAAATGTTAAAGGTTTTTTGATTTTTTGGTAAATTAATATGAGCATTTTGACATATTGGCATGTTAATATCAAGTAGTTCTGTTTTTTGTTTTACATTTTTATAGATGAATATTGAGGTTTTTGACATTTTGGCACATTAATATGAAGACTTTGCAGGTTTTTTTGATGTTAAATTAAAGGCTTCTGATGTTTTGGTCCATTAATGTGAGTATTCTGACATATCAACATGAGAAGAACGTCTGACTATAGATCCTTTACTTCATCAAAATGTCCTGTAATCTCTGAGTTTACTACAGAAACACTTTCAAGCTCTCAGCTGCTTTTCTTATTTTAGCCAGGAAGCGTCTTTGAAGTCCGGCTTGATTTAGAGTCTGAAAACATGCCTGGTTTTGTTCTCGCCCTGATTAGAGAGACGCGCTTCGGTTAAAATAGATCCAGACGCTTTATTTTGGGACGTTATCTGACCATCAGCAGCGTTTGTTCTGCTGCTGGAGGCTGCAGGCTTCACCTTATTAAAATCATTTTAACTCTCTATTATTCCAGATGAGATCTACAATAAATCAGAAAAACATGCGGACCATAAAAACTAAAAATGTGAATATTTTATAGATTTAATTACAGATTTTAAACTGATTTTTCGTATATTATTTTTGCTGCCACATTAAGTGAGCCGTGCTTTAGTTAAAATAGATCCATTTGGTTTAAATCATCCAAATTAAATTTATTGTTCTTGTTTTCGAAAAGTCAAAATGTAAATTAATACTTACAGAAAGATATAAAACAACCAAAAAATACGCAATATGACTAAAATACGAGACAAAACAACTACAAAAATACATAAAACGACCAAATGTGACACAAAATAACTATTAAAACATAAAACCTCCACAAAAAGTGACACAAAACCACCACAAAGTTGCAAAATGACCAAAATGTGACCTGACATGATCATAGAATGAAAGATTTTTGAGGCTTTTTATATTTTTCAAATGTTAATTTAAAGGTTTTTTGACTTTTCTATACACGAATATCCAGATTTTAGACAACCTGGCGCGTTCTTTTGACATTTTGTTGTGTTAATACGACCGTTTTTGACATTTTGGGATGTTAATGTCCAGGTTTTTTAGTTTGTAATTTAAAGGTTGTTGATGTTTTGGTGCATTAATATGATGATTTCTGATACATGTTCATGTTAATATCAAGGTTTTTTTTTTTTTTTTTTTTACATTTTGTTGCATTACTGTACAGGTTTTTGTGAATTTTTAATGTTAAATTAAAAGTTTTTGATGTTTTAGTGCCAAAACATGAAGGTTGTTGACATCTAGGTGCATTGATATACAGGTTTTTGACATTTAGGCATGTTCATATGAAGAGTTTTGATGTCTCGATGCATTAATATCCAGGTCTTTGATCTTTAGGTGTGTTCAGAAGCAGATTATTGACATTTTTGTGCATTAAAATCCAGTTTTTAAATGTTCATATGTGTATAAATGTCCACAGCATCAGTGAAAACATTTGATGAAGGAACAACTGGGGAAGTTCTTGGTTGAAAAAAGCTCAATTTCACTGCAGTTTGTTTTGAATCTGGAGCAATTTACCTGAAAACTGGTGCTGAGATCTTTATTCTGAAGCAACGAGTGCAGATTGAGCCGTTGCTAAAAGCAGGAAACCAGGAGATGAAGAGCCTCACTGATGGACGAGTGTCTCTGGAGGTCATCCTCAATCCAAACGATCCATGATCCAACTGAAGAAAAAAACAAACTCTCTGCTGCAGCTTTGATTCAAAATAAAAACGAAAAGAATCTGGCAGGAAAAATTAAATACAAGGTTGGAAGTAATAAAAATGGAAACCAGTGAACAGAGGATCTAGTTGTTGGAGATCCATCCAGCATGGAGAAACATCTACAGCTGAAGAGCAGAGTAGAGAGGAAAAGTCTGGAGATAGAAAAACATCGACAGGATGAGGAGATAAAACCACCGAAAACAGACAGGAAGTGACAAAAACAAGACCACGAATTTGACAAATGAGAAACAAAAAGCATAAACAAGATGTAAAATGATGAAAATGTGATACAAAATGACCAAAATATGGCCTGACATGACCACAAAAAAAACATAAAAACAACAAATAACTGACACAATACCAACAAAATGTGACACAAAATGACCACAAAGTTGCAAAATGACCAGAATGTGACCTGACATGATCATAGAAAGACAAAAAACAGTAAAACATGACACAATCCAACTAAAATATGAGACAAAAAATGTAAAACAACAAAAAACAACCAAAATGTGACATAAAACTACCATAAAAGACATAAAACTTCCACAAAAAGGCATAAAATGACCAAAATGTGATGCAAAATCATTACAAAAACATGTTAAACATACAAAATGTGGCACAAAACTACCATACGTTGCAAAATGACCAAAATGTGACCCGACATGATCATAGAAAGACATAAAACAGCAAAACATGACACAATACTAGATATGTCCGATATTGGCTTTTTTGCTGATAACTGATATGCCGATATTGTCCAACTCTCAATTTGTGATTCCGATATCAACCGATACCGATATATGTGGGCTTGGAAATAATTCCAAACCACAGACATGTTGTTAGTCAGACACAGCAGCTTGTTACTGCAGCCACACTGGCAGGGCTGAAAGTGAAAAATAATCCTAAACCTGAACTTTTTTATTTTTGGATGGGGGTCGGGGTACAATCTAGCTAACTAATAAGAAATGAAGATATCTGCCTTCACAAACTCAGGCTACAGATTATAGTAACACCAAAAAGGTCAGTAGGTGGTGGTAGGTTCTCCATCTGACTACAACATGGTGCACATATATTGTTTAGCAACCAGTCAGTAAAAGACATGGAAAAGGACACTGATTTACCTTTTAACAGTATGTGCACCTTTTTTTTTGGAAATACAACTAAGTAAACAGCTACAGTGCAAAAAAAGAAACTAAATAAATAAAAACATAGATTATAACAGCTTATCTTATCTATTTCTTCTTTCTTTGTGACATCTTTTACTTCTTCCGTTAGAGTTGAGGCATTGTTCACTTTTCCCTTTGCCAGATGTTGAGTTCCTCTGGCTGCATCATCATCAATCAACAAACAAGCACAATAAGGATTTTGTCCATTCTCTGGCTAGTGCCTTTATCATATTAAATGAAAACACACGTTTTTTAAGGTTTCAGAAAGACTCTTCTTAAATGCTGGTGCTATGGTGTGTATTTATGGAACCAGCATGCTGATCTGACACGGACAGTTTAGACAAAGCATTTTTATCTTCAGCCAACTTTGTACACAGATTAAGGCGGAGATCTGGTGAACAACAAGTCGTGTCCTTCAATGAACGAGCATGTGTGTTTTTAAATCACAAACCCGTCAGTCTGATGTCAGTACCTCAGCGGTGGATGTTGCTCCTGGTGAACCAGTTGTAGGTTTCAGAGGACAGCAGCTCTGTGGGTCTGACTCCTGACTGGCAGCACTTTTTTGCCGCTCGTTGCCTACATGAGTTTTTTTGAGCACATGGTACAGAAGCAAACACGCAGCTCCTTCAGTTTTTTTGCACCAGCAACCAAAGGGCTTGCTGTCTCTGTTTAACTCCAACCAAAGCGCATTTATTTTTAACTTACGAGTTATGTGATGATCGGCGTACATTTGTCCTTCCGTCTATTTGTCTGTCTACAACATTATTGAAAAAAGCGGAATAACAGATTTGGATGAAATTTTCATGGAAGCTCAGAAATGACACAAGGACCAAGTGATTAGATTTTGACAGTGATGCAGCTTATAGTCTGGATCCATGGATTGGTTAAAGATTTCTGTATCACTGAGAGATAGCACCACGGCGTTACTGTAACCATGACAACAGTGGACTCACCTGTAGCTGGATCTCAACGTCTTTCTAAGACCCGCCCCCACGCTACTTCCCATTGGCTAGTGATATTAGTTTGGTTGAGAGCAAAGGCTGCGTTCTCTTTATTCCATTGGTAGACGAATTTGATTGGCAATGTAGTTCTAACTTTTTTTTTTTTAAAGCCAAACGCTGGAAATCCGACACAGAGCTGGAATGCTTTAAGCCACGCATTTGTTTACACGTTTCACAACACAGTTTGATGATGTGATCATTTGCACGCCGGTAAATACTGGTGAAATCCAGGCATTGTTTTATCAGTTTTCATGATAGGCAAAAAGAACAATAACAACATTGATCAATATTACATTTTTATGCCAATATCGGGCCGATAATATCGGTGGGCTGATATTATCAGACATCCTTACACAATACTATTAAAATATGACACAAAATCACCACAAAGAGACACAAAGCCACAAGAAAGAGACAAAAAACAACCACAAAGACACAAACCACCACGTTGTTGCTCCACCCTCAGCAGTTTATTGTCTCATCATCCGTCCTCTGAGCATCTTTAATAATTTCAGAGTCGATTGCATCACATGGTACCTGAACACACACACACACACACACACACACACACACACACACACACACACACACACACACACACACACACACGCTGTTTGTGCTGTGTTTGTCCCCTGCTGGGCCAGGACAATGAATCAGTCCCAGCATGTTGTCTGACCCTTCATTTACCACAACGCAGGTTTACAGCGTGTCACAACGGCTACACAACCCAGTGTGTGTGTGTGTGTGTGTGTGTGTGTGTGTGTGTGTGTGTGTGTGTGTGTGTGTGTGTGTGTGGTGTGTTACTAGCCCATGACCGGGTGTGTGTCGGTCCGATGGGAGTGTGTGATGTAGCGGATAAGCATGTTTTTCCATTAACGCTCTGCTGATCTCAGACATGTTCACAAATACATGAAACACACACACACACACACACACACACACACACACACACACACACACACACACACACACACACACACACACACACACACACACACACACACAACAGCATTGAAAAGGCTGATTCCATGTTCTTGGCTCTGGTTTGTTTATTTCCTTTGTTGTGTCCTGAAGCAGGAGGACGTTTACCCAGCTGTTGGTTTAGTGTATCTTTGTAGTTGTTTTGTATTTTTGTGGTAGTTTTGTGTCTCTTTGTGTCTCTTTGTGATAGTTTTGTGTCTCTTTGTGCGAGTTTTGTGTCTCTTTGTGGTTGTTTTGTGTGTCTTTGATGTTGTCCATGCAGTAACAGAAACAGGTTTTTGTCTCTCAGCTATGAGAACTGATCTACCTGCTGATGGTTTAACCAGGACAGGAACATGGACCATTTGGCTTCTTCAAAAGTCGTAAACTGAGAACTTCTAGATGTCTGAAGTCATTAATGTGTGATGTAAATACAATTAATCCCCACCATTTAAATCAGCCATCTCTACAGCATCTCCTCTCCATTAAAGTCCCCGTAGTCCACTCATTTATTCATTTAGTTTGCTCAGGTCTTTATGTTCATTAATATTGAAGCTGTTTGCTTTCCTCTTGACCAGATAAAAAACAACAGCGTCCCTTGTTGCCTCCATGCTTCCCTCCTCATTCCTCTCTAGAGAGGAGGAACCAGGAGTCAGGAGGAGGAGGAGGCTCCTGGTGTCAGCTGCCCAGCCTCAGGGCCTCACAGCTGGGGGACACTTCTGCACAGCCCTGGGTCCCCTGGAGGTCCAGGACAGAATTAATAACAGCACAGGGAGAATATCTATCTATCTATCTATCTATCTGTCTATCTATCTATCTATCTATCTATCTATCTATCTATCTATCTATCTACTGAAAATATTTTACAGTTTTTTTTTGGTGTTTTGTTCAATTACAGATAATATCTACTAAAGTTACAGAAAAATAGTTTAAATGTACATTAACTATAAAAAATACACTAAAACTAAATAATGTCCATGTCAAAGCAATAATTTGTTCTTTTACAACATTTGACAGTAAAATAATGTTTTATTGTTTTTAAAGTAGTGAGAAAATCATTATTTTACAGATTGCTGTTATTTCAAAGAAAAAAATGATGTATACTCAGGATTGAAAAATGGTGAATTATTATTGATAAATTTCAAACAATATTGGATAAATTCATGCAGAAAAATTATGCAAGTTGTTTAACTGTGGAGAAGAAGGAAGGATTCAGAAACAGGAAAGTGTGAAGCAAGAGAGCTGATCTGATCACGTGTTCAGCTTCAGCGATGCTTCTCGTTAGTTACCACGGCAACTCTGGAGCCAATTACAAAGCTCGTTAGTGTCATTTTTTTCTGTTTTTTTTCCTGCTTGTTGTTTGTTTATGTGAGACGAATGAATTATTTATTCCAGATTAAATCACAGTTAATCAGAAGAGACATTAAACGCAGGAGGACAGAATCAGATCATCGGTTCCAGTGAAATAAAAACACTGAGAGGAGATTTTATTCTGTCACCGGCTGAAAATATCCCATAAACTGAGTCCTGGAGGCGTCAAGATGTAGAAGGTCTGTCAGCTCCATGTTAGTCTGACTCACCGGACGCAGGCTTCAGGTAGAAATGTGACGTTTCTGGATGTTCCTGGTGTTAAATCCTTGGATGACAGCCGGTCTGCTGCTTCTCTTCAGGGAATTCTTCTTTTTAACGATGATTCTCCCTCCGTGTCTGCAAACGTCCCACCAAATCCAGGTTAATCTAGAACATCATTGTTGCTAAAAACGACTGAAAACAGCAACTGAAAACAAGAAAGAGACGACAAGAGAGGAGCTATTTGTCCATCAGACCTGATTCTATGTTTGATGGACACCAAACACTGAACATCATCACAAACACACCATTTCCACTGTGAAGCACGGTGGTGGCAGCATCATGATGTGAAGCACAGTGGTGGCAGCATCATGATGTGAAGCACGGTGGTGGCAGCATCATGATGTGAAGTATGGTGGTGGCAGCATCATGATGTGAAGCATGGTGGTGGCACCATCATGATGTGAAGCATGGTGGTGGCAGCATCATGATGTGAAGTATGGTGGTGGCAGCATCATGGTGTGAAGCACGGTGGTGGCAGCATCATGATCTGAAGCACGGTGGTGGCAGCATCATGATGTGAAGCATGGTGGTGGCAGCATCATGATGTGAAGCACGGTGGTGGCAGCATCATGATGTGAAGCACGGTGGTGGCAGCATCATGATGTGAAGCACGGTGGTGGCAGCATCATGATATGAAGCACGGTGGTGGCAGCATCATGATGTGAAGCACGGTGGTGGCAGCATCATGATGTGAAGCACGGTGGTGGCAGCATCATGATGTGAAGCACGGTGGTGGCAGCATCATGATGTGAAGCACGGTGGTGGCAGCATCATGATGTGAAGCACGGTGGTGGCAGCATCATGATCTGAAGCACGGTGGTGGCAGCATCATGATCTGAAGCACGGTGGTGGCAGCATCATGATGTGAAGCACGGTGGTGGCAGCATCATGATGTGAAGCACGGTGGTGGTAGCATCATGATGTGAAGCACGGTGGTGGCAGCATCATGATGTGAAGCACGGTGGTGGTAGCATCATGACGAAGCACACTGTGCTTCACATCATGACGCTACAGTGTTTTCTGTCATCTTCAGTGTCTGTTTCCAGTCATTTTTTTCATCACTGTTTTCGTTTTACGGTTAAATTAACTCTGGACTGAGGACAGTTTCTGGAGGTTTCTCTTCATCTTCATGTCATTTAAAATTATTTCATCCATGGTTCTTCTTGGAGTCACATTTGTGTTATTTTCACATCTTCAGCCTCCAGATCATCTGTTGGCTCCTCGTTACTCCCGTTATGTCCCTCCATGATTTTAAATATTAACTTCCAGTCTCTGTTTCATGATCCAGACATTTGTTTTTTCTTCCTCTGTCACATTTCAGACTCACATCAGGATCAGTGGAGCTCTTCAGATGCTCTAGACAACAAGTCCCTGCTTGTTTCTCCGATGTGACTAAAAACATGCCCTAAATGACTAAAAACATTGTCCAAAACTATTTTAATTGTGTTTAAATGATTCAAGAACTGTCAAAATGACTCAATAAATGTCCAGATTGACTGAAAATGTCCAAAGCCTTTCCAAATCTGTCCAAAATGTTTAAAATGATGTAAAAAAAAGAAAAAGTCCAAAATAACTTGAAAAATGTCCTAAATGACTAAAAAAAATGCCCAATATGACTAAATTTGTCCAAAATGACTCAAAATAGTCCAAAATAACTAGAAATTTGCCCAGAATTACTTGAAAACATGTCTAAAATGATTATAATAAATATCCAATATCATTTGAAATGTGTCCCAAATTACTGGGAATTGTAAAAAATGTCTCAAAATTTGTCTAAAATCACTCAAATTTTGCCCAAAGTTAGATAAAACTTGACTAAAAACCCATATAAATTCATATTTCTTACATTTGAAACGGCTCCATTTTTAATTTATTGTGTAATTTTTTTACAAACATAATATACACTGTATGTTTCATGGGTTATTTTATCCAAACACAGAAATTATTATATTTTTGCAGCACTTTTTAACACCAACAAGCTTTATTCTCTATTTCTAATATATTTTATTGTTTTTTATAACTTTAATAACTTCTTTAATAACTTATATATAAACTTATTTAATCTGGCAGACATTATTATTTTAGAGCTTTCTATTTTAAAAAAATGTGAAATCAACCCTCCTGTTGTCCTCATTTACTGGCACCAAAAAATATTGTTCCCTTGTCTGAAAAAAAAAACAACAATTCAACAAAAAAATTCCTCAGATTTATGAAAATTTGCAAAATCTTCAGAAAGAAAATTCCACAAATTCCTTAAAAGTTTCCCTTAAAAATTTTATTTAAAAAAAAAATCCCCAAATTTGGCAAGAAATAAAATGAAAAAAATTAAAAATAAAAATTGTAAATATTTTCAAAAAATTTAAAAAAATCTTCCAAAAAAAATCCTAAAAATATCTAAAGTGATTCCATAAATATCAGTAAAAGTTCTAATATTTTCTTTAAGAACGTTTGGAAAAAATTCAACCAAAATCCAACGAATTTTGCTGGACTCTGGTTGATTTTTTTCTGAATATTCTTAAAGAAACATTATTTTTTTTAATATTTCTTTTTTCCATCAAGAAATGTTCCAAAATTTCCCAAAAATATAGAAAATGTGGAAGTTTTCACTGTGAGAATTAATTTTTTTCCATATTTTCAAACTTTAAAATGAGTCAATTTGACCTGCAGGGCGACACGAGGGTTAAACACGGAGCAGCATTATTCTGCTGCAAAAATAAAAAAATCCTGTGGTCTTCTTTTATTGACAACTGATGGTTTATTCCACATTTCCTATGTTTCTGAAGGTTTCTATCAGTGTTTTTCCTCACTGTAAACTCTCCGACTGTAACTCCGTCTGTGGTTGAACAGCGACGTGTGAAAACGACAATAAAAACTGTGATTCGGTTTTTATTTTCCTGCATCTTTACGTGTTTTATTTCACACGTAAACAGATCTACAGCTGGGTTGGATGTTTTATTTTCAGTCCCTGTTTGCTTTTTGCAACGATTTGATTAGTGTTCAGAAAAGATCATGGTTTGAGTTAAAATCTGTGTTTTCTACCATTTCCTGTTGTTTTTAGCTGCTGCTTTTAGTCCGTTTTTCACTGCTGTTTTCTGTTGTTCGTGGTCAGAGGTTTCATCCATCCATCCATCCATCCATCCATCCATCCATCCATCCATCCATCCATCCATTATCTGTACACCACTTAATCCTCACTAGGGTCATGGGGGGCTGGAGTCTATCCCAGCTGACTCAGGTGAAGGCAGGGGACACCCTAGACAGGTCACCAGTCTGTCACAGGGCTACATACAGAGACAAACAATCACTCTCACATTCACACCTACGGGCAATTTAGAATGATCAATTAACCTCAGCATATTTTTGGACTGTGGGAGGAAGCCGGAGTACCCGGAGAAAACCCACGCATGCACAGGGAGAACATGCAAACTCCATGCAGAAAGATCCCGGGAAAGCCGGGACGTGAACCAGGGACCTTCTTGCTGCAAGGTGAAAGTGCTAACCACTACGCCACTGTGCAGCCCATCAGAGGTTTCAATTACTGTTTTGTCTTTTTCAGTCAGAGGTTACAGACACTGCTGTGTGTCATTTTTAGCTGCTGATTTTAGTCATTCTTCACAGTTTTCAGTCACTGTTTCTCATCTTTTTTTGTCATTTTCTGTCATTTTTAGTTGCTGTTTTGTTGTTTTCAGTCACTGTTTTCTATCATGGTTTTCGGATGTTTTCAGTCTCTATTTCCATTTTACTTTCCTGTCATTTACTGTTTTCTGTCATGTTCATAATTGTTTCAGTCCCTGTTTAATGTTGTTTTCAGTCCCTGTTTGTTTCTGTTTTTGCTGCACATCTGTCCGATCTGCTTCACCATTTTCAGGTAAACTACAGGTTTAGTTTTACATTTCTGGGGTGAAAGTTTCTCCAGAAGAAACCATAAAAACAGAAACCTGTCCAGAGTTGTCAGCCGTGTGGTTGTTTGAAACACTCTAATGCTGCCGAGGCAACAATGTTCAGCTGCTTCCTCTCAGAGAGACCCGTTTAAGGTTGGAGCTAATTAGGTTCCTCCAGGTTATATTTAGGCTCTTAATCTGAAAAGTGGAAGCTGGTTGTGGGAGCTGATGGGTGAACTGTCAGGCTGTAAGTATCTGCTGCTGTGATGGATGTTAGCACTGAACAACAAGCGACAGTCAGCTGCTGAATATAGAAGCTGCCTCGCTGCAGGAGGAGACGCTGAGGACGACCACATCTGATGGCAGGAAGAACCCCGACGCTGGAATCAGATCAGACGCTGAGGAGAGTTCCAGCAGATCTTGAATCAGTTCGGTCACTCAGGTTCCACGTAAAGAAAATTACTGGATTGGTTCCATCACACGGAGAACATTCAGCCTCACAACAGGTCTGAAGATGGAACATGAAAGCTTTAGAAACACACTCAACAGGTTTGATCCATTTCAATAATGATGCTGCCACCACCATGCTTCACATCATGATGGCATGGTGGTGGCAGCATCATGAAGCACGGTGGTGGCAGCATCATGATGTTAAACATGGTGGTGGCAGCATCATGATGTGAAGCACGGTGGTGGCAGCATCATGATGTGAAGCATGGCGGTGGCAGCATCATGATGTGAAGCACGGTGGTGGCAGCATCATGAAGCACGGTGGTGGCAGCATCATGATGTGAAGCATGGTGGTGGCAGCATCATGAAGCATGGTGGTGGCAGCATCATGATGTGAAGCATGGTGGTGGCAGCATCATGAAAAATGGTGGTGGCAGCATACAACATATTAATCAGCTGAAATCAGGGATTCAGACGTGTTTCTGAACAATGACTCATCATACTGACGTTGTTTTAATATATTCCTTCTGCTGCTGGGTCTTCTCTGATCTTCTCACTTTCTGCTCCATTTGTCAGAACTTTAACTTCAGTTTCTGAGTTTCTGTCAGAATTAAAAGACTCGAGGATTTAACGGCTGTCTCTTCAGAGTCCAGACAGTTCCTTCAGATGTGAGGCTGAGAGCCGGAGGAGGCTCTCGTCTCATTTCCTGCTCCTCTTTGTAGTCTCCTTCTGGTTCCCTGCAGCAGGACCCAGGAACCATGTGGTGTTGGTTGACGTCATGTTTGCTGTTCATTACTGCAGAGCTGCTCCTCGTTCCTCCAGTGGCTCCTCCGCTAATGAAGAGGCTCCTCTGACCACCAGCTGCTCCCAGGGAAACTCCTCTCCAGTCCGTTGGCTTTAATTGCTGCTAAATCCGGTCCTGAAGGAAGGAGGAGTCTCCAGGAGCTTTCATGGAAGCTTCTCTTAGATCCTGTTGAAGGAATAAGATCATCTCAGATTATTATTTTTAAAACCTGCGGGCAGGAAGACGTTTGGTAAATAAACCCAGTTAAGCTAAAAAAAAAAAAAAAAACATTGAATAAATTTGAACATTGGTTCCTCAAAGGCATCGAGTCCTAATCCTGGACTCTGATTGGTCGACAGCTCAATCTCCTGCCTCAACAAGTTTCTAAAATTACTCAGGACTCGACTCAGACCTCCTGTCGAGTCACTTTTCTCTAATTATTTCAGATGGTAATTCAATCAGAGCCAGTTGACTCGTTTGTCCGAAATAACTTGAGGTGACTCGAACCTTGAGTTGAAACTGTCTCTGAAAATCTGAGACTAGTCTAGAATGATTTGAGACGTGACTCGGACCTGGTCTTGATTTACAACAGACTCAGATCAGCTAGATTATTCCAGGTGATTAAAAACATGATCAGGAATCAATTCGACCTAACTCGTCCTGAATAATCTCAACTTGACTTGATTTCAGACTCGGACTTGTTTTAAAAGATGTGATTTTGACCTGTCATGAGAAAACTTGGGGCTTGACTTCGGCCTGTCCTCTGTGGACTCGTCTCAAATAGACTGACTTGATTTGGACCTTCTCCATTTGCCTTTGAGCTAGTCTTGGACTCATTCTAAATAACTTGAGATGACTTGAAACACGAGTTAAAACTGTCTCAGATAATCTGAGATTCATCCTAACTTTTCTAAATAACTTCACATCTGACTCGAACTTGTTTCAAATAACTCCAGACTTCATTTGCACCATCTTTAGGTCGACTTTAAATGCAGTTTGCTACAATGCTTGAGACTTGACGTGGACCTGACATTGATTAACTTGTTTCACGTGACTTGAGACTTGATTAGGATTTTTTTGTGACTGTTTTCAGATTTGCATTGAACTCGTCTAAATTACTGATGAAGATGACTAAAAGTGGGCTGCACAGTGGTGTAGTGGTTAGCACTTTCGCCTTGCAGCTAGAAGATCCCTGGTTCGCGTCCCGGCTTTCCCGGGATCTTTCTGCATGGAGTTTGCATGTTCTCCCTGTGCATGCGTGGGATCTCTCCGGGTACTCCGGCTTCCTCCCACAGTCCAAAAATATGCTGAGGTTAATTGATCATTCTAAATTGCCCGTAGGTGTGAATGTGAGAGTGATTGTTTGTCTCTGTATGTAGCCCTGTGACAGACTGGTGACCTGTCTAGGGTGTCCCCTGCCTTCACCTGAGTCAGCTGGGATAGACTCCAGCCCCCCCATGACCCTAGTGAGGATTAAGTGGTGTATAGATAATGGATGGATGGATGGATGGATGGAGATGACTAAAAGTGGACTTGGGAGTTGAGTCATTCAAGTCATGTGGACTTGTCTCAGATGATTTGGAACTTGATTTGCAGGTTGTCTCAAAAGATTTAAGACTTGGAGCTGTTTCAGAATGACTAGAGACTTGACTTTCACCTGTCTTGAAAGACTTGGGTCTTCCCTTGGTGTCACATGACTTGAAACTTTGACCTGCTTCCGAATGGCTTGAAACTTGACTCGGGCCTGTTCTGAGTGACTTCAGACTCCACTTGGACCTCTTCTTGGTTGCTTTCAGACGAGTCTTGGACTTGTCTAAATGAACTTGTAAAAGCTTCAGTTGAAACTTTGAGTCTCACCCCGACTCATCCAGAACAACTTGACCAGAAGGATTCAGACTTTTTCAAAATGTCTCCTAAACGACTTGGACTCATCTCTGATTACTTCAGACTTGACTCCAACTTTGACTTGAATGATGTGAGACTTGGACTTGTTCTGGGCAGTTTTAGACTCGATTCATCTCACGAGACTTTCGAGTCGACTCCAAGATAGACTTGACTTGGACTTCAGAGTAACTCGAGACCTGACTGAGACATGAGCAGCTTCATGGATAGAAGAGGGACTGAATGAGAACGGGACCTGAGACCTGGACTTGAATCAAGTCATTTCCGTGAAGTTCTAATAAGCTGAAAGCTAAGTGAGGCCTTCAGGCTTCATTTCCTCATTTATTTCTTCATAACGTTTGAATTGAATCGGCTCCAGTAATCGGGTTAAAGCTGATTATCTCCAGACTCAAACTGCAGCAGCTTCAAGAAAAGTTCAACTAAAAACATCCGGATTCCTCGTGAATCCACAGATTTATTCTGATTCCACATCTGGACAGTAAAGATCCATCCAGATGTTTTACATGTACTGAATCCAACCTTGAGTGAACCTGATAGAACTGGAGAATGGAACGTTTCTTCAGCTTGTGTTGAAAATAAATTAATTTAAAAATGTGGTTTCTGACTGCGGTGTTTAGGGAACATCTGGAAACTATAGTGTCTACTGATGACCATGAGGCATTTAGACTGCCACCACCGTGCTTCACATCATGATGCTGCTACCACCGTGCTTCACATCATGATGATGCCACCACCGTGCTTCACATCATGATGCTGCCATCACTGTGCTTCATGATGCTGCCACCACCATGCTTTAATCATGCTGCTGCTACCACCATGCTTCACATCATGATGCTGCCACCACCATGCTTCACATAGTGATGCTGCCACCACCATGCTTCACATCATGATGCTGCCACCACCATGCTTCACATCATGATGATGCCACCACCGTGCTTCACACCATGATGCTGCCACCACCGTGCTTCACATCATGATGCTGCCACCACCGTGCTTCACATCATGATGCTTCCACCACCGTGCTTCACATCATGATGCTGCCATCACTGTGCTTCATGATGCTGCCACCACCGTGCTTTATATCATGATGCTGCCTCCTCCTGCAGATGTTCTAGGTGTGCAGTAGATAACCTCAGGTCTCATCACGTCTGGTTCATCTTCAGCTCCTCCTGAATAAACAGAACCTTCTTCTTCTCGTCTTCCTCCTGATGTCCAACTGTTCAATCAGCAGCGAGGACAGAATCCTTCCTGAGCTGTTTCTGCTCTAAACTCTAAATGTTTCTGGAACAGTTTGAACAAACAGTTAGAACAAACAGTTAGATCTGTCCTGTCAGGAGCTGAAGAGAAGCTGAACCGAGGTTTTCTAATCCTGAAGTCAGCACTAATGGGCCCACAGCAGCAGAGCTAAAGATGTTTCCTGCCTCATCATCAATCAGACTCCATTCAATGGAAATGAGCTCATTGTTCTGGAGATCAGGATCCATAGCTTTCGTCCAGCAGAGAATAGAACCTGGAGACTATTTCTGTTCTCCAATAAACAGTTTCCTCCTCAGGCAGAACACAAGATCCTCTACTGTCCTTCAGCTTCTCAGTGGAATTAGATGAGGCCCACATGTTCTCCATAAGGCTGCATGTTTCTCCAGCAGCTGTGGCAGAACAACGTTTCTAAATGTGGTGTCAAACAGACAAAAAACACAAAATCACCACAAAAGACACAAAATCATGTATTTCTGTGGTGATTTTGTGTTGAATTTGTGGGGTTTTGTGGTGATAATGTGTTGTTTTTGTTTTTTTGTGATGATTCTTTGTGTTTTTGTAATACTTTTGTCGGTTATTGTGGTGATTTTGTTTCTTTTGTGGTGATTTTGTGTGTTTTTGTTTCTTTTTGGGATTTTTTTGTGTGTTTTTGCGATGATTTTTCTCGTTTTTGTGATGATTTCGTGTGTTTTTGTGATGATTTCGTGTGTTTTTGTGATAATTTTGTGTTTTTGTGATGATTTTCTGTTTTTGTGATGATTTTGTGTGATTTGTGATGATTCTGTGTGTTTTTGTGATGATTTTGTGTGTTTTTTTGATGATTTTACGTGTTTTACAGAATGCTGCAGTGGTTTTAATGTATTTTTACAGTCAGACTGATGATCTGTAAATGTGGTTCTAATCCAGATTAACTTCTTCAGGTTTATCTTCTGTTCAGGGTTTAATTTCAGTCCCAGGAATTCCTCAGGAAGTGATTTAGTGCCAGAAGACATGAAGCTTCCGGCAGGTTGGGCAGTAAATCTGACAGGTTTTGTGTAGTTTTTGTGTTGGGGTGTCGCAGTAGCAGCAGAGTTCCCGGTGGCAGGTTTCTATTTAAAGTCCTAATGTCGGACCTTCCCACCGGCACACGAACGCAGCGCAACGGCTGCAGCTTTCTGACAGCAGGTTTATCTGGGGAACGTTCACAGCCGTCACCCTGCACCTCACACACAATCAACACAAAGAGACGCACAATCGCCACGTAAATACACAAAATCAACACAAAAAGGAATAAAATCACCAGAAAAGACATAAAGTCACCACAAAAAAGGTGTAAAATCACCACAAAAAGGTGTAAAATCACCACAAAAGACACAAAATCAACGCAAAAAGATGTAAAATCAGCACAAAAATAAACAAAATCACCAGAAAAACACACAAAATTGCCACAAGAAGACACAAAATCACCACAAAAAGACACAAAATCACCACAAAAAGACAAAATCACCACAAAAAGATGTATAATCACCACAAAAAACACAAAATCACCAGAAAAATACACAAAATCACCACAAAAGGTGTAAAATCACTACAAAAAACAAAATCACCAGAAAACTACACAAAATCACCACCAAAAGATGTAAAATCACAACAAAAGACACAAAATCAACAGAAAAAGGTGTAAAATCACCACAAAAATACACAAAATCATCATAAAAAGACGCTACGTCCGACAGCAGGAGGATTTTTCTGCTTTTCGACTCCAGAATCTGAAGTTCATTCCCTCTGAAGACGCGAAGATCAAGCTGCTCAGAAATCAGCTGATAGAGTCTGATCACCTTCAATCAGCTGATAGAGTCTGATCAATCGGCTGGTAGAGTCTGATAGTAGCTGTTAGCTGTTATCAGTTAGCTGTTAGCAGTTAGCTGTTAGCAGTTAGCTGCTAGCTGCTAGCTGTTAGCTGTTAGAAGTTAGCTGCTAGTTGCTAGCTGTTAACTGTTAGCAGTTAGCTGCTGGCTGTTAGCTGCTAGCTGTTGGCTGTTAGCTGGTAGGTGCTAGCTGCTGGCTGTTAGCAGTTAGCTGCTAGCAGTTAGCTGTTGGCTGTTAGCTGTTAGCTGCTAGCTGCTAGCTGTTAGCAGTTAGCTGTTGGCTGTTAGCTGCTAGCAGCTGCTAGCTGTTGGCTTTTAGCTGTTGGCTGTTAGCTGTTGGCTGTAAGCCGTTAGTGGTTAGCTGTTAGCTGGTAGCTGTTGGATGTTAGCTGTTAGCTGTTGGCTGTAAGCCGTTAGTGGTTAGCTGTTAGCTGGTAGCTGTTAGCAGTTAGCTGCTAGTTGCTAGCTGCTAGCTGCTAGCTGTTGGCTGTTAGCTGGTAGGTGTTAGCAGTTAGCAATTAGCTGTTGGCTGTTAGCTGCTAGCTGTTAGCAGTTCGCTGTTGGCTGTTAGCTGCTAGCAGCTGCTAGATGTTGGCTTTTAGCTGTTAGCTGTTGGCTGTTAGCTGTTGGCTGTAAGCCGTTAGTGGTTAGCTGTTAGCTGGTAGCTGTTGGATGTTAGCTGTTGGCATTTAGCTGTTGGCTGTAAGCCGTTAGTGGTTAGCTGTTAGCTGGTAGCTGTTGGATGTTAGCTGTTAGGTGTTGGCTGTTAGCTGTTGGCTGAAGCCGTTAGTGGTCAGCTGTTAGCTGGTAGCTGTTGGATGTTAGCTGGTAACTGTTGGCTTTTAGCTGGTAGCTGTTGGCTTTTAGCTGGTAGCTGTTGGCTGTTAGCTGTTGGCTGTTAGCCGTTAGTGGTTAGCTGTTAGCTGGTAGCTGTTGGATGTTAGCTGTTAGCTGTTGGCATTTAGCTGTTGGCTGTTAGCTGTTAGTGGTTAGCTGTTAGCTGGTAGCTGTTGGATGTTAGCTGTTAGCTGTTGGCATTTAGCTGTTGGCTGTAAGCCATTAGTGGTTAGCTGTTAGCTGGTAGCTGTTGGATGTTAGCTGTTAGCAGCTTCAGTTCCCTCTGAAAAGAGGGAGGCTACATCAACTCTCTCTGCCTGCAGGTCCAACAAACTGTGGAGCTGTGAGAAAAATCTGGGATGTCACTACGGCGATAAGAGCTGTTACCATGGCAACAGGCATCAGTGACGGTGAGCCGCCGTGCAGCAGAGGAAACACAGAAAGACAGACAGACAGAAAGACAGGAGGCAGGTGAAGAGCAGGGCGTTTAAAAAGTCTCCAGTTTAGTTTTTCTGCTTTTTCACTGCTGAGACTCCGAAGGAAATTTAAACTCTGGAAAACATGAAGATGCTTCCAGAAGATTCACTATGAAAACCACAAGAAACAAAATCACCACAAAAATAAAACAAAATCACCACAAATTTTAGTAGGTTCAGTAGGTTCTTAAACAACTAAAATCAGGTTAAGAACCATCCATCATTAGAACCTGAAGGAACAAACTCTTAGGTGATCGTAGGAAACCAGCAGTAGAACTCACGGCTGTTTAATAGTGAAAGGAAGAACGTTTCCACATGAAGGGGACTCAGAAGATCGGGACTAAGCAGCTGTAGCGCTGAGAAAACCACTGATCAGTCAAGATGATCAGAAAAAAAGCTTCAGTTTTCTATGGCGCATAAAAGTTGGACTCTGGATCAATGGAAGAAGGTCATGAGGTCTGATGGGTCCAGATTTACCCTGTTCCAGAGGGATGGGGGCAGTAGATTAGGGTTTGTTTGAGTCTCGACTCTGTGCTGGTTTTTGACATTTTAGGACTGGTTTAGTACTGGTTTAGGACTGGTTTAGGAGTAGTTTAGGACTAGTTTAGGACTGGTTTAGGACTGGTTTAGGAGTAGTTTAGGACTGGCTTAGGACTAGTTTTAGACTGGTTTAGGACTGGCTTAGGACTAGTTTAGTACTGGTTTAGGACTGGTTTAGGAGTAGTTTAGAACTAGTTTAGGACTGGTTTAGGTTTGGTTTCATTCTGACCCATTTTTTTGTCATTTGGGATACTTTTTTTCATTTTGGACCATTTTTTTTGTCATTTTGGACAAATTCTTAGTGATTTTGAACCAATTCTTAGTCATGTTAGACCAATGTTTTTTTGTTAGTTTTTTTTTTGTAATTTGGGACCAATTTTGGACCATGTTTAAAGTATTTTTTTTTTGACAGGTTTTGTCTTTATGGGCCAACTTTTTGTAATTGTGGACCAATTTTTTGTTGTTTTGGACCTTGATGTTGATTTTGGTCTTTCCATCAGTGGAGTTCTTCTTCCCTGATGACCAGGATTCATGGGGTCACATTGAGAATGGGTGGATCGGGGAGGATGAGATGGACTGTCCTCCACAGAGTCCAGACCTCACGGAGAACCTCTGGAATGTTCTGGAGAAGACTTTGTCCGACTCTCCCATCATCAGTAGAAGATCTATGTAGAAAATTAATGCATCTCTGGACAGAAATAAATGCTGTGACGTTGCATGAGTTTATCGAAATGATAAGCCTCAGAGCTAAAGGTCCAACGAAGAGTGTGCAGCTTTTTTATTTGGACAGGCAGTGTAGTCCCTGCAGCCTCTTCCAGACTAGAGGACCAATCAGAGCAGAGCTCACCTGTCCAGGTGTGAAGCTGGCGGTGATCCATAGAAACAGAAGATCAGCTTAACGAGCTTCAACTAAACTCACAGTCTGCAGTTTTCAGCCTCCAGAGCCTGGAGCAGCACAGAGTGTGTGTGTGTGTGTGTATACGGTGTGTGTGTGTGTGTGTGTGTGTGTGTGTGTACGGTGTGTGTGTGTATACTGTGTGTGTGTGTGTGTGTGTGTGTGTGTGTGTGTACGGTGTGTGTGTGTATACTGTGTGTGTGTGTGGGGGGGGGGATCTGAGGAGGGAATACTCCTCCATTTGTTGTGCTTAGAGCCCAGATGCTGAAATCAGCAGAAACATTTTGCTTCAGAAGTGTTTTTGTTCCCGTTTACAGCTGCTTCCTCTGCACATTTCCACACAGACACACACAGTAACACACACACAGTAACACACACACATTTTCACAGGTAAACAACCAGCTGACTGCAGAGGAGATTATAAAATATTCACTTACAGGAAGGAGGCCGCTGGAGGTTTGGAGGTTTCTGATTTTGTAGTATTGTGGTTTTGTAGTTTTGTAGGTTAGCAGTTTTGTAGGTTTGTAGTTTCATGGTTTGCAGCTTTGCAGCTTTGTTGTTTTGTAGGTTCACAGTTTTGTAGTTTTGTATGTTTGTAGGATTGCAGTTTTGTAGTTTTGAGGTTTTGTAGGTTTTTGGTTTTGTAGGTTTGTAGTTTTGCAGGTTTGCGGTTTTGTAGGTTTGTAGTTTTGTGGTTTTGCAGTTTTGTGATTTTGTAGGTTTGTGGTGTTGTACTTTTCTAAAAACTACACACATAAAAAACACAAAACTCAAAACTACAATCCTACAAACATATAAAAGTAGAAAGTTTGTAGTTTTGTGGTTTTGTGGTTTTGTAGTTTTGTAGATTTGTAGTTTCAGGCTGCGACATAAAGTTTGTATCTGTGTGAGGAAACCAGCAGCTCCAACTTATCATATCTAAATTCCATTAATTATGATGAACATTAAGTATTTTAGATAAATACTTCATGCTGTAGTACTGGTAAAATAGTATTGTTAACGTACTACTACATCCCTTTGCATCATTTTGTAGTCATTTCTGGTCCTTTTGTGTCTCTTTGGAGTCATTTTGCATCCTTTTCTTTTCATCTGGAGTCTCTGTGGTCATTTTGAAGCCATTTATTGTCAGTTTTTAGTCTGTGCTTCTGTCTCTTTTTGACTATTTGGAATCCCTGTGTTGTTGTTTTAAGGCTGTGGACATTTTGGATCCCTCTGTGGTCTTTTTGGATCCTTCAGTCATCACTTTTAGTCCCTGCAGTCATTGGGCATCCCCTTCTAGTCATTTTACATCTCTTTGTGATCAGTTTGAGCTCCTTTCTGGTCATTTCTAGTCTCTAATTTGACTCTGATCAGTCATTTGGTATTTCCCTGTAGTTGTTTTGAGTTTCTATGTGATCATTTTGAGCCCATTTTTAGTTATTTTAACTCTTTGTGAACATTTTGCATCCTTTTGTGATCATTTTTTATCCTTCAGTTTTCATTTTTAGAGTCTTTGTCATCATTTGCAGTCATTGGTCAACCCTGTGTAGTCATTTTAAATCTGGTTGTGATCATTTTGAGCCACTTTCTAGTCATTTTTAGTCATTTTTTGGTAATGTTGCTGTCACTTGTTATCCTTTTAAATCATTGTGGTTATTTGGGATCCTTTAGTTGTCATTTTTAGTCACTTTGTAGTCAACTTGAGCCTATTTTTGGTTATTTTGAGTATCTGTGGTTATTTGACATCCTGTTATAGTCCTTCTTCTGTCTCTTTTTGGATTTTTTTTAATTAATAGTAAAACACCAAAAAAATAAATTTAAATTTCTAATTTTTAATTTTTAAAAATCTATTAAATTAAAAATGTAAAAAGACACAAAATTATTACAAAAATACACAAAAGCACCATAAAAAGATACAAAACTACCACAAAAATACACAAATTCACTATAAAGAGAGACAAAATTATCATAAAAATATACAAAACCACCATAGAAAGATGAAAAATTACAACAAAAATACACAAAATAATAACAAAAAGACACAAAAATGCCACAAAGGTGTGTGTTGTATTTTAAAGTTTGTTCTACTCTTATTGCCTGACAGATCCTGATGTTTGAAGTATAAAGTACTGCTGGAAATACTCCAGTGAAGTACATGTAAACTGGACTTAAGTACTTTAAAGTAAATTTATTATGTAGAGCTGCTTCCTGTTCATCGTCCCAGAGGTTCCGACAATGTTTACCGTCATCAATAATCTATAACTTCTGATCAATAATCTATAACCGTTTATCAATAATCCATCAGAGTTTATCAGGATCAAAGCTTCAATTATTCACAGCAAACACAAACATCATGTACACGTGTTGATCTGAATCATGCATGTTCACATTAACACGCTTCTTCTGCTGCATCATTCATGGACCAGAGTCCTGCTGCGTGTCCAGAAACACAAACACGTCTCATCAAGACACGCAACACAAACATGTCTCTGCAGGACACAAAACGCAAACATGTCTCATCAAGACACGCAACACAAACATGTCTCATAGGACACACAACACAAACATGTCTCATAGCACACGCAACACAAACATGTCTCATAGGACACACAACACAAACATGTCTCATAGGACACGCAACACAAACACGTCTCATCAGGACACACAACACAAACATGTCTCTGCAGGACACAAAACGCAAACATGTCTCATCAAGACACGCAACACAAACATGTCTCATAGGACACACAACACAAACATGTCTCATAGGACACGCAACACAAACATGTCTCATCAGGACACGCAACACAAACATGTCTCTGCAGGACACACAACACAAACATGTCTCATCAAGACACGCAACACAAACATGTCTCATTGGACACACAACACAAACATGTCTCATCAGGACACGCAACACAAACATGTCTCTGCAGGACACACAACACAAACATGTCTCATAGGACACGCAACACAAACATGTCTCATCAGGACACGCAACACAAACATGTCTCATAGGACACGCAACACAAACATGTCTCATCAGGACACACAACACAAACATGTCTCATCAGGACACACAACACAAACATGTCTCTGCAGGACACACAACAGAAACATGTCTCATCAGGACACGCAACACAAACATGTCTCATCAGGACACGCAACACAAACATGTCTCATCAGGACACGCAACACAAACATGTCTCTGCAGGACACGCAACACAAACATGTCTCATCAGGACACACAACACAAACATGTCTCTGCAGGACACACAACACAAACATGTCTCATCAGGACACACAACACAAACATGTCTCTGCAGGACACACAACACAAACATGTCTCATCAGGACACGCAACACAAATATGTCTCATCAAGACACACAACACAAACATGTCTCATCAGGACACACAAAACAAACATGTCTCATCAGGACACACAACACAAACATGTCTCATCAGGACACGCAACACAAACATGTCTCATCAGGACACACAACACAAACATGTCTCTGCAGGACACACAACACAAACATGTCTCATCAGGACACACAACACAAACATGTCTCTGCAGGACACACAACACAAACATGTCTCATCAGGACACGCAACACAAACATGTCTCATCAAGACACACAACACAAACATGTCTCATCAGGACACACAACACAAACATGTCTCATCAGGACACACAAAACAAACATGTCTCATCAGGACACACAACACAAACATGTCTCATCAGGACACGCAACACAAACATGTCTCTGCAGGACACACAACACAAACATGTCTCATCAGGACACACAACAAAAACATGTCTCTGCAGGACACACAACACAAACATGTCTCATCAGGACACACAACACAAACATGTCTATGCAGGACACACAACACAAACATGTGTCATCAGGACACGCAACACAAACATGTCTCATCAAGACACACAACACAAACATGTCTCATCAAGACACGCAACACAAACATGTCTCATCAGGACACACAAAACAAACATGTCTCTGCAGGACACACAACACAAACATGTGTCATCAGGACACGCAACACAAACATGTCTCATCAAGACACACAACACAAACATGTCTCTGCAGGACACGCAACACAAACATGTCTCATAGGACACACAACGCAAACATGTCTCATCAGGACACACAATGTAAACATGTCCCTGCAGGACACACAACACAAACATGTCTCATCAAGACACGCAACACAAACATGTCTCATCAGGACACACAACACAAACATATCTCATCAGGACACACAACACAAACATGTCTCTGCAGGACACGCAACACAAACATGTCTCTGCAGGACACACAACACAAACATGTCTCATCAGGACACACAACACAAACATGTCTCTGCAGGACACACAACACAAACATGTCTCATCAGGACACACAACACAAACATGTCTCTGCAGGACACACAACACAAACATGTGTCATCAGGACACGCAACACAAACATGTCTCATCAAGACACACAACACAAACATGTCTCATCAAGACACGCAACACAAACATGTCTCATCAGGACACACAACACAAACATGTCTCTGCAGGACACACAACACAAACATGTGTCATCAGGACACGCAACACAAACATGTCTCATCAAGACACACAACACAAACATGTCTCTGCAGGACACGCAACACAAACATGTCTCATAGGACACACAACGCAAACATGTCTCATCAGGACACACAATGTAAACATGTCCCTGCAGGACACACAACGCAAACATGTCTCATCAAGACACGCAACACAAACATGTCTCATCAGGACACACAACACAAACATATCTCATCAGGACACACAACACAAACATGTCTCTGCAGGACACGCAACACAAACGTCTCATAGGACACACAACGCAAACATGTCTCATCAGGACAAGCAACACAAACATGTCTCATCAGGACACACAACACAAACATGTCTCTGCAGGACACGCAACACAAACATGTCTCATAGGACACACAACGCAAACGTCTCATCAGGACACACAATGCAAACATGTCTCTGCAGGACATACAATGCAAACATGTCTCATCAGGACACACAACGCAAACATGTCTCATCAGGACACACAACACAAACATGTCTCTGCAGGACATGCAACACAAACATGTCTCATAGGACACACAACGCAAACGTCTCATCAGGACACACAATGCAAACATGTCTCTGCAGGACATACAATGCAAACATGTCTCATCAGGACACACAACGCAAACATGTCTCATCAGGACACACAACGCAAACATGTCTCATCAGGACACACAACGCAAACATGTCTCATCAGGACACACAATGCAAACATGTCTCTGCAGGACACACAATGCAAACATGTCTCTGCAGGACACACAACGCAAACATGTCTCATCAGGACACACAACACAAACATGTCTCTGCAGGACACACAACACAAACATGTCTCTGCAGGACACACAACGCAAACATGTCTCTGCAGGACACACAACGCAAACATGTCTCATCAGGACACGCAACACAAACATGTCTCATCAGGACACACAACACAAACATGTCTCTGCAGGACACGCAACACAAACATGTCTCATAGGACACACAACGCAAACGTCTCATCAGGACACACAATGCAAACATGTCTCTGCAGGACATACAATGCAAACATGTCTCATCAGGACACACAACGCAAACATGTCTCATCAGGACACACAACGCAAACATGTCTCATCAGGACACACAACGCAAACATGTCTCATCAGGACACACAATGCAAACATGTCTCTGCAGGACACACAATGCAAACATGTCTCTGCAGGACACACAACGCAAACATGTCTCATCAGGACACACAACACAAACATGTCTCTGCAGGACACACAACACAAACATGTCTCTGCAGGACACACAAAGCAAACATGTCTCTGCAGGACACACAACGCAAACATGTCTCATCAGGACACGCAACACAAACATGTCTCATCAGGACACACAACACAAACATGTCTCTGCAGGACACGCAACACAAACATGTCTCATAGGACACACAACGCAAACGTCTCATCAGGACACACAATGCAAACATGTCTCTGCAGGACACACAACGCAAACATGTCTCATCAGGACACGCAACACAAACATGTCTCATCAGGACACACAACACAAACATGTCTCTGCAGGACACACAACACAAACATGTCTCTGCAGGACACACAAAGCAAACATGTCTCTGCAGGACACACAACGCAAACATGTCTCATCAGGACACGCAACACAAACATGTCTCATCAGGACACACAACACAAACATGTCTCTGCAGGACACGCAACACAAACATGTCTCATAGGACACACAACGCAAACGTCTCATCAGGACACACAATGCAAACATGTCTCTGCAGGACATACAATGCAAACATGTCTCATCAGGACATGCAATGCTGCAAATCATACACATTTTAATCCCCACTGGACATTAGACAGGTTAACAGAAAACACACACATCTAACACAAAGAGATGCAAAATCACAAGAAATCATCACAAAAAGAGCCTGAAAATAAACAGAAATACACAAAATCATCATAAAAAGACATATAATTATTAAAAATCATCACAAAAATATGCAAAGACAAAGACACAAAAACAACACAAAGACACACAAACCTTCATCCTGCAGCTCAATAATAGTTTAGTGACAGAAACCATGAAGTGTGTGTGTGTGTGTGTGTGTGTGTGTGTGTGTGTGTGTGTGTGTGTGTGTGTGTGTGTGTGTGTGTGTGTGTGTCTGTATTGTGTGTGTATATTGTATTGTGTGTGTATATTGTGTGTATTGTGTGTGTGTTGTGCTACTCCTTAATGTTTCATATGTGGGGAACTTCATGTATTTTTAAAGCTGAACTTAGCAGCTTTGTGTGTCTTTGTTCTGTGCTACTTTAAACAGCAGCAGCAGCAACACTACACTACACTACACAACACAGCACTACACTACACTACACAACACAACACTACACTACACTATACAACAACATGTTCACACCTCTGAAACACAAACAGCTGCTCTGGGCTGCTTTTACCTGCAGACAGACTGAAAGGAGCAGCAGTAAACAAAGTGGTTTGTGGTTGTTTTGTGTGTCTTTGTGGTTGTTTTGTGTGTCTTTGTGGTTGTTTTGTGTCTGTTTGTGGTTGTTTTGTGTGTCTTTGTGGTTTTTTGTGTGTCTTTGTGGTTGTGTTTCTTTCTGTGGTTGTTTTGTGTCTCTTTGTGTTTGTTTTGTGTCTTTCTGTGGTTGTTTTGTGTCTCTTTGTGGTTGTTTTGTGTGTCTTTGTGTTTTTTGTGTGTCTTTGTGGTTGTTGTGTGTCTTTCTGTGGTTGTTTTGTCTCTTTGTGGTTGTTTTGTGTCTCTTTGTGGTTGTTTTCTGTGTCATTCTGTGGTTGTTTTGTCTCTTTGTGATTGTTTTGTGTGTCTCTGTGGTTGTTTTGCATGTCTCTGTGTTTGCTTTGTGGCTCTTTGTGGTTGTTTTGTGTCTGTCTGTGGTTGTTTTGTGTCTCTTTGTGGTCGTTTTGTGTGTCTTTGTGGTTGTTTTGTGTCTGTTTGTGGTTGTTTTGTGTCTGTTTGTGGTTGTTTTATGTCTCTTTGTTGTTGTTTTGTGTCTGTTTGTGGTTGTTTAGTGTCTGTTTGTGGTTGTCTGTCTCAGTTCTTCCTGTTTACCTGTCCAGGTGTGTACTTGTAGTGTCTTTACTTCCTGCTCTTCGTGTTGCTGTTGGTGAATCCAGGAATTAGAAACCAGCAGTTTCCTGTTGGACTCGTTCGTTCCTCAGACCAAACAGTAGAACTCTGAGTTCTGATCCGAGGAACCAGAACTTCTGTCCGGCAGGACGTTTGGTTTGACGATATGGTTTATCTTGGACAAGTTTTATCTCCGCTGATCAGTTTTAACTTGTTCTTTTTTAAAAATATATTATTCCCTAATTTTAGACGTTTCTTTACTTGTTTTGAGATTCTTTACTTGTTTTCTGGTACATTTTTGAACACTTTGAGGGATTTCTGGCACATGATCAACTCATTTTAGACTAAATTTAAGGCAGTTTGTGAGAAATACTCTTTTTAATTCCCATTAGTTCATTCTGGTGTCCACAAACTGTCATTTTGACTCAATTTTGACAAAGTTTTGATCATTTTTCACAGATTTTGAGTCATTTCAACTTAAACTGACCTTTTGAAACTTGTTTTCCATATTTTAAGTCCTTTTTAGACAAATGTTCATTAAAATGATGATAATAATAATAATAATAATAATAATAATAATAATAATAATAATAATAATAATAATAATAATAATAATAATGATTCCTTTTGGAAAAATATTTTTTTTTATCTATTTTCAATTATTTTTTGACATATTTTCAACTAATTTTGGATATTATTGAACATGCTTTGGTTCTTTTTAAGTAATTCTGGATGAACTTTGAGTCATTTGTGTTCAAAAGGCCAGAAACTCTCATTTTGAACCAGTTTTGAGTAATTCTTAAACATTTTCTAGTAATTTTCAACTAATTGTAAGTCTTTCTGGACAAATGTTGTCTCACTGTGGACGTATCTTTAATTTATTTTCACATTTTAAAACTAGTTTTAGACATTTTTAAACTTATTTAAGACAAAGTACATTTAGAGGAAAACAGTCATTTTGTATGTTTTTAAAGTGGTTACAGACATTATTAAACATGTTTTGAGTGTTTTCTGTGGTTTTTGGACAAATGTTGACTCATTCTGGATGATAAATACTCTGATTACCAGAGGAATCCTTTGATTTGAGGTCTTCATGTGTCCTTTAAAGCTTCTTCCTGGCTTCATCCTGCAGCCATCAGCAGAGCTCTGGCTTAATGAATGAATAATAGATCATTTTTAATACCGTTCTCATGAGCCCCACATTTCTGGTTCCTGAGGTGGAAAATGGAGCAAAACTTTAATTTTTCAGAGAGTTCTTGTCAGAGGCGTTCTGTCCTCACCCTGTGGTCAGAAATACTGGAAGGATCAGCTGATAAATGCTCCCTGAGATGTCGTTCTATGTCCTCCTTTATCTCTGAAGACAGACTCAGTCCTCCTCAGCATGGAGAAAACCAGAGTCCACTCATTTCTGCTGGAGGGTTGTGTTGCTCTGCCGTCCTCTGGAAAATACCACAGAGATTCTGTTGGCTTCAGGACTCATTTTGACTTTTAAAAATTGCTCCAAGATGGTGAAAAAAACTGTTCAGAATTACTCAAAAGTTGGTCCACAATGACTAAAAGTTTGTCCAACTTGACAAAAAATTTGCCCAAAATGACTAAAACAAAATAACAGAAATATGGTCCAAAATTACATAAAATCTTCCAAGATTACTAAAAATTGGTCCAAAACTTCTTTAAAAATGGTTAAAAATACCTCAGAATTGGTCAGAAATGACTCAGTTCTACAGGTCTACCTTTTATATATTTTTGTGGTGATTTTGTATCTTTTGTGGTGATTTTGTGTCTTTTTGTGGTGATTTTGTGTATTTTTGTGGTATTTTGTTTGTGGTATTCTTACTTTCGCCTCTGCTTCTCCTGCTGTAATTATCTGTGACCGTTTGTTGGTTTTTGCTGCTGTTTGGCAGCTGCTGACATTTGGACATCTGGATTTTTACACAC